>NC_057799.1:554363946-554403258 GCF_018294505.1 Triticum aestivum | reverse complement strand
GTGTGTGAGTGTGTGTGTGTGTCGCGGGGTCCTCGGTGGCGGATGTAATTTAAGTGTGCATGGCTTCATCATAGAGAGGTGATGTGTATGGCAGAGGCCACCAACGATGGGGTGTGAGAGAGAAAATGCCCATAGAGAGGGAAGAGAAGGTGTGTGCGCGTGAGAGTAGTCAACATCGAGAGAACGTGTTTGTTCGAGAGACACCGAGGAAGACTACTATATATCGATGGTGCATGTAGGCGGGAATTAAACGAAGGGATGGTCTTATTGGTTTCGGGGATATAGAGGAAGAGTGAGAGGGGGGTAGCTAGAAGGAGATTGTTAAGTGTGAGTGTGTGTTTTACCCATCCAGGCTGAAGTTATGTGCACACAAGAAGAGAACGATTCGATGTGGCGTTAGGGTTGAGGGTAATTAACTACGTGTGGAGACATAGAGACCTTGAACATGCATGTGTGAGAGGTATACATGTATATGTGGGATGTGTGTGTGTGCGCGCGCGCATGATCGAGATAAAAGAACGATGACATAAGTCATAAGATCAACGACATGGGAGAGACGGATCGGTATGACAATATGCATGCATGTGAGAATGCAGGGAAGAAGGACCGACAATTGAGCATGTGTTTTTGTCTTTAAGAGATAGTGGCGTGGGCTGGAGCATGAATCTATGACGAGCAGAGGGAGTGAGGCACAATGATTGTGCAAAAGAGATCAATCTATAAATGAAAGAAGGTTGATGGAGAAACAGATAATCAGAAAGATAAAGATGCTAGCTAGTGTGCGTTAGACATAGGAGTCGAGTGGATCAGAAGGCTGAGTTATGGGTGTGGGTGTGAGAGAGATATAGAAAGGGTGCATGTGACTCACATACAAACAAATATCGGAGAGAAATGAGATCCCGAGAGACGGAGTTTTGTGTCTGCGAGAGAGAAAGATATTTCAAAACGAGAGTGATAGCTAGAGAGACATATGAGGGAACGCAAGATATCTCTAGGGAGAGAGAGTGTGTGTGAGCGACATACAAGAGAACAGTGGAGAAATATGAGACCCTGGGAGACAGAGTTTGTGTTTGTGTGTGAGAAAGAGATATTTAAGAGGAAGAGTCGTAGGTTCTCATACCTAAGGAGCGAAAGACATCTCTGCATGAGGGGTGTGCGAGTGGCACACAGGGGAATAGTAGAGAGAAATGAGACCCGGGAGACAAAGTTTTGTGTTTGTGTGAGAGAAAGAGATTCCACATGGAGAATCATAGTTAGAGACACATAGCAGGGAGCGAGATATACTTAGAGAGAGATATAGTGATGAAGGTCGAGGGAGAGAGTACCATCAGTGTGTTACGAAGATAAAAGATCATTGTCGACATACAGGTAGCACGAGAGATACCCGAGAGACGATGAACGTGTATAGGTCTAGAGAGATAGTCCTATATAAGCATGAGTGATAGTTATATGAGACGAATATCTGGATGAAATGGGATTCAAATATTTAAACTGGAGATCATGACATCGATAATATCATAACGCAAATTGGTGTATCAAACATGCATATTCATTTGAATTTGGGGACACGTGTAATGTTATATAGTTTATCAATATTGGTGATCCATAGATTCTTTAATTAGAAACAATGCATGGTTTATATGCAATTAATGTCTAAACGGGATTACACTATATGTTGCGTGTGTGAAACACATTATACATGTTTGAGAAGTAAAAAAACGCATGAAACACACATTAATTGGAGACAGTTAGCGAGGAATGCATACATTGGATTTCAACATAAAGTGGTTTCAAATATTTGAAAATCCAAATTGATGGATACAACCTTATGAATCTGAGATCATGCCATTTGTAAACCATATTTATGTATAAAGGGTGTTGTGCTTTTGAAAGTATATATAAAAAATGATGTATATAGAATTTTATTCCAATCAAAAATGGATCTCGCCCGAAAAAATAGAATACAAACGGGATTCGAATTGAGTTGCCACAATAAACGTGCACTCTGCAAAATTTGAACGAAGCGGGGAAAGTCGCAGTAACCACCCGAAACCAAAATCTGCGAGATGGAAATTACTACTGCCTATACCTGCCATGCAAAGCCTATCTGCTCGATTTCTATAGGTTTTGATAGGGGTAGGTTTCTAATTTCACTCAAACGTGACATAACCGCTTCTCACCCAGATTCATACACAGTGGGCACCAAAACACAGTGCGTCCTCGGCTGAAATCGACTCCCTCCCCGATTCATACACGGTGGGCGCCAAAAACAAACTCTTGTCGGCAAATATTCGGTGTATGCGAGATTACCGTCCTATCCCCAACCGACTAATATTGCTGTGATGTAGGAAATTTGAAACGGGGGCTAAGTTTGTAAATTTCCTCGCATTTGAGACAAGCGCGCCCTGAAGACATGGTTCCCCCTTCCTCTCCACCTCCATTTCCCCATTCGTACTCCGTGGGCACCAAAACACCCTCTCCACCCCAGCCTCCTCCATCCGCCACCCCATCCACCGCCGTCCTCCTCCACCATGCCAGATCTGATACCCCGATGCCGCCGTCCATTACAAGAGATCGACCTCTCTCATCCATGGCTTCGGACCGGGATCCTTGCATCCCGTCCTCTCGCTTCATCCCCACCGTCGTCCACCTTGTCGGCGCCGCTCCTACGACCGTCTCGTCCACCGCGCCCCACCGCCACCGTCTACTGATGACCCACAAGTATAGGGGATCTATCATAGTCCTTTCGATAAGTAAGAGTGTTGAACCCAACGAGGAGCAGAAGGAAATGATAAGCAGTTTTCAGCAAGGTATTCTCTGCAAGCACTGAAATTATAGGTAACAGATAGTTTTGTGATAAGATAAATTGTAAAGGGTAACAAGTAACAAGTGTAAATAAAGTGCAGCAAGGTGGCCCAATCCTTTTTGTAGCAAAGGACAAGCCTGGACAAACTCTTATATAGAGAAAAGCGCTCCTGAGGACACATGGGAATTATCGTCAAGCTAGTTTTCATCACGTTCATATGATTCGCGTTCGGTACTTTGATAATTTTATATGTGGGTGGACCGGTGCTTGGGTGCTGTCCTTACTTGGACAAGCATCCCACTTATGATTAACTCCTATTGCAAGCATCTGCAACTACAAAAGAAGTATTAAGGTAAACCTAACCATAGCATGAAACATATGGATCCAAATCAGCCCCTTACGAAGCAACGCATAAACTAGGGTTTAAGCTTCTGTCACTCTAGCAACCCATCATCTACTTATTACTTTCCAATGCCTTCCTCTAGGCCCAAACAATGGTGAAGTGTCATGTAGTCGACATTCACATAACACCACTAGAGGAGAGACAACATACATCTCATCAAAATATCGAATGAATACCAAATTCACATGACTACTAATAGCAAGACTTCTCCCATGTCCTCAGGAACAAACGTAACAACTCACAAAGCATATTCATGTTCATAATCAGAGGAGTATTAATATGCATATAGGATCTGAACATATGATCTTCCACCAAATAAATCAACTAGCATCAACTACAAGGAGTAATCAACACTACTAGCAACCTACAGGTACTAATCTCAGACTTAGAGACAAGAATTGGATATAAGAGATGAACTAGGGTTTGAGAGGAGATGGTGCTGGTGAAGATGTTGATGGAGATTGGCCCCCTCCCGATGAGAGGAGCGTTGGTGATGACGATGGTGATGATTTCCCCCTCCCGGAGGGAAGTGTCCCCGGCAGAACAGCTCCACCAGAGCCCTAGATTGGTTCCGCCAAGGTTCCGCCTCGTGGCGGCGGAGTCTCATCCCGAAAGCTTGCTTATGAATTTTCTTCGGACGAAAGACTTCATATAGCAGAAGATGGGCACCGGAGGGCCAACAGGGGGCTCACAAGGCAGGGGCGCGCCCAGGGGGTAGGGCGCGCCCCCACCCTCGTGGCCAGGGTGTGGGCCCCCTCTGGTATTTTCTTCGCTCAGTATTTTTTATTATTTCCAAAAATAACTTCTGTGGAGTTTCAGGACTTTTGGAGTTGTGCAGAATAGGTCTCTAATATTTGCTCCTTTTCTAGCCCAGAATTCCAGCTGCCGGCATTCCCCCTCTTCATGTAAACCTTGTAAAATAAGAGAGAATAGGCATAAGATTGTGACATAATGTGTAATAACAGCCCATAATGCAATAAATATCGATATAAAAGCAAGATGCAAAATGGACGTATCAACTCCCCCAAGCTTAGACCTCGCTTGTCCTCAAGCGGAGGCCGATAACGATAAATATGTCCACATGTTTAGAGGTAGAGGTGTCGATAAAATAAAATACAGAAATGAGGGCATCATGATCATTCTTATAACAGCAACATATATGGATATTGTCATATTATTTCTTATGCTCAAGTAATAATCTATTCACAATGTCAAGTATGAATCAGAAACTTCATTGAGAACCAGCAAACTATAATCTTAGTCATTGAAGCAATTGCAATTTATCATAACATCGGAAAGAGTCTATGTAAGAGCTTTTCAGCAAGTCCGCATACTCAACTATCATTTAGTCTTTCACAATTGCTAACACTCACGCAATACTTGTGGTTACGGAGTTTTAATCGGACACAGAGAAAGATAGGGGCTTATAGTTTCGCCTCCCAACCTTTTACCTCAAGGGTAATGTCAACAATAATAGTTCATGCTAACTTACATCCAATTGGATATATATATCTGGATCTTTCCCAACACAAGGTGCTTGCCAAAGGATAAAATGTAAAAAGGAAAGGTGAAGATCACCATGACTCTTGCATAAGGGTAAGAGATAAAAGTAAAAGATAGGCCCTTCACAGAGGGAAGCAGAGGTTGTCATGCGCTTTCATGGTTGGATGCACGAAATCTTAATGCGAAAGAACGTCACTTTATATTGCCACTTGCGATATGGACCTTTATTATGCAGTCCGTCGCTTTTATTTCTTCCACATCACAAGATCGTATAAAGCTTATTTCCTCCACACTAATCAATCATACATATTTAGAGAGCAATTTTTATTGCTTGCACCAATGATAACTTACTTAAAGGATCTTACTCAATCCATAGGTAGATATGGTGGACTCTCATGGCAAAACTATGTTTAAGGGTATTTGGAAGCACAAGTAGTATCTCTACTTGGTGCAAAGAATTGGCTAGCATGAGGGAGAAAGGAAAACTCAACATGTTGGATGATCCATGACAATATACTTTATTTCAGATGTAAGAAAACATAACCCATTACATTGTCTTCCTTATCCAACATCAACTCTTTAGCATGTCATATGTTAATGAGTGCTCACAATCATAAAAGATGTCCAAGATAGTATATTTATATGTGAAACCTCTCTTTCTTTATTACTTCCTATTAATTGCAACGATGACCAAAGCTATGTTTGTCAACTCTCAACAACTTTTAATCATCATACTCTTTATATGTGAAGTCATTACTCTCCATAAGATCAATATGATCTCTTTTTATTTCTTATTATTTCTTTCTCTTTTCTTTTATTCCCTCAAAATCATAGCAAGATAATCAAGCCCTTGACTCAACACTAATATTTATTATATAGCTCACGGACTCGATTACATAGCGGGATCATAAAGCAAAACTCAAAACTAGATCATACCAAAATTTTATTCTACTAGATCAAGATATTACTAAAAGGATCGAACTAAGAAAAACGGTAAAGATAGAGATGTGATGGTGATACGATACCGGGGCACCTCCCCCAAGCTTGGCAGTTGCCAAGGGGAGTGCCCATACCCATGTGATTATATCTCCTTCGCTGGTGAAGAAGATGGTGGAGTTGTCGATGATGTGGGCTTGTCGTCCATCTTCCAAGGCATAGGCTCACCATCATAGAAGGATGATCGAGTCTCCGGGATCCTCAAATCTGCAGCCAAACTCATCCTCTTGAATCTATATTCATACTCATAGTTTTGGTTTTGCAGGTCATAGATTTGGGCTTGGAGGTGCTCGATCTTCTCGTGAAGCTTGAAGATGGTCTCCCCAATGTTCTTGGCATCCAGCTTGTGGTTGTTGGTGAACTCCGCGATCATCATGTGGTTGGCGTTGAGTCCATGTTCCACCATCCCCTGGCACTTGAAAACTTGTTGCTCCATTGCTTCGAGCCTCGTCTCCATGCTTCCGGTCCTCCTTGGTCCCTCAACATCGCGGATGTGCAGCAACCCATCACGCGCCTCAATGGTTTGAGGGTGTTGCAGCACCTCCGCGAGGTAGGGGTTGATGACCTTCTCGAAGAACTTGTCCTTGGGGGCGCTTGGAGACGTCATGGTGATCTAGATCTGTCAGAAAAATAGCTCGAAACGAAAACAGAGGATAATTGTGTGATACGGTGGTCAAAACCTTCGGGAGATTATATAATGAATTTTTACCGACCGAAAGAAGTATCATGCAAGAAAACGGAGTCCGGAGAGCACAGAGGTGCCCACGAGGCAGGGGGCGCGCCCTCCACCCTCGTGGAGGCCTCGTGTCCTTCCCGGACTGCTTCTTATTTTCCTATTTTTCTAAATATTCCAAAACGGAGAAAAATTGCCATTAGAACTGTTTTGGAGTCGGTTTACTTACCGTACCACATACCTATTCCTTTTTGGAGTCTGAAACGTTCTGGAAAGTGTCCCTTATGTATCCCTCCGGGGTTGCGGTTTCAATAACATTAGTTTCAACATTTATAGGATTACCTGAGATATAATGTTTGATTCTTTGACCGTTCACCACCTTTGGATTTGTGCCTTCGAAGTTGTTGATTTTTATGGAACCGGAATGATAGACCTCCTCGATAACGTAAGGACCTTCCCATTTAGAGAGAAGTTTTCCTGCAAAAATCTTAAACAAGAGTTGTATAGCAATACATAGTCACCTACACTAAACTCACGCTTTTGTATCCTTTTGTCATGCCATCTTTTAACTTTTTCTTTAAACAGTTTGGCATTCTCATAGGCTTGGGTTCTCCATTCATCAAGTGAGCTTATGTCAAATAGCCTCTTCTCACCGGCAAGTTTGAAATCATAATTGAGCTCTTTAATGGCCCAATATGCCTTATGTTCTAGTTCGAGAGGTAAGTGACATGCGTTTCCATAAACCATTTTATACGGAGACATACCCATAGGATTTTTTATGCAGTTCTATAAGCCCATAATGCATCATCAAGTTTCTTGGACCAATTCTTTCTAGATCTATTAACAGTCTTTTGCAAAATTAATTTGAGCTCTCTGTTACTCAATTCTAGTTGACCACTAGACTGTGGATGATAAGGAGATGCAATTCTATGATTAACATCATACTTGGCAAGCATTTTACGAAAGGCACCATGAATGAAATGTGAACCACCATCAGTCATTAAATATCTAGGGACTCCAAACCTAGGAAAAGTAACTTCTTTAAGCATCTTAATAGAGGTGTTATGATCAGAACTACTGGTTGGAATAGCTTCTACCCACTTAGTAATGTAATCAACAGCAACTAAAATATGTGTATATCCATTAGAGGCAGGAAACGGTCCCATATAATCAAAGCCCCAAACATCAAATGGTTCAATAACAAGTGAATAATTCATAGGCATTTCTTGATGTCTACTAATGTTACCAATTCTTTGACATTCATCACAAGATAGGACAAACTTACGAGCATCCTTGAAGAGAGTAGGCCAATAAAAACCGGATTGCAATACCTTATGTGCAGTTCTATCTCAAGCGTGGTGCCCTCCATAAGCCTCGGAGTGACACTTGCGTAGGATATGTTCCTGTTCATGCTCAGGTACACAACGTCTAATAACACCATCTACTCCTTCTTTATAAAGATGTGGGTCATCCCAGAAGTAATGTCTTAAATCATAGAAAAACTTTTTCTTTTGCTGGTATGTGAAACTAGGTGGTATAAATTTAGCAACAATGTAATTAGCATAATCAGCATACCATGGAGCAATTCGAGAAGCATTTATGACATTTAATTGTTCATCAGGAAAGCTATCATTGATAGGTAGTGGGTCATCAAGAACATTTTCTAACCTAGACAAGTTATCTGCAACGGGGTTCTCAGCTCCCTTTCTATCAATAATATGCAAATCAAATTCTTGTAGCAAGAGAACCCATCTAATAAGTCTAGGTTTAGCATCTTTCTTTTCCATAAGATATTTAATAGCAGCATGATCAGTGTCAATAGTTACTTTAGAATCAACAATATAAGGTCTGAACTTATCACAAGCAAATACAAATGCTAAGAATTCTTTTTCAGTAGTAGCATAATGTCTCTGAGCACTGTCTAGAGTTTTACTAGCATATTGAATAACATTTAATTTCTTATCAACTCTTTGTCCTAGAACAGCACCTACAGCATAATCACTAGCATCGCACATAATTTCAAAGGGTAAATTCCAGTCAGGTGGCTGAACAATGGGTGCAGAAATCAATGCTTTCTTAAGTATTTCAAATGCTTCTACACAATCATCATCAAAGACAAATGGTATATCTTTTTGTAATAGATTAGTCAGAGGCCGAGAAATTTTTGAGAAGTCCTTAATGAACCTCCTATAAAAACCGGCATGACCAAGGAAACTTCTTATACCTTTGATGTCTTTAGGACACGTTCAATAGCATCAACTTTAGCTTTATCAACTTCAATACCTCTTTCAGAAATTTTATGCCCCAAAACAATGCCTTCATTAACCATAAAGTGGCACTTCTCCCAATTCAAGACAAGATTAGTTTCTTCCCATCTCTGCAAAACTCGATCAAGGTTGCTCAAGCAATCATCAAAAGAGGATCCATAAACGGAGAAATCGTCCATGAAAACCTCACATATTTTTTCACAAAAATCAGAGAATGTAGCCATCATGCATCTTTGAAAGGTAGCAGGTGCATTACATAAACCAAAAGGCATACGTCTATAAGCAAAAGTACCGGAAGGGCAAGTAAAAGTGGTCTTTGCTTGATCATCAGCTGACACAGGTATTTGAGAGAAACCAGAATAACCATCTAGAAAGCAAAATTGTGTATTTTTGGATAATCTTTCTAGCATTTTATCAATGAATGACAAGGGGTAATGATCTTTTTTAGTAGCTTTATTTAATTTGCAGAAATCAATTACCATCCTATAACCTATAATAATTCTTTCGGAATCAATTCATCTTTATCATTAGGAACGACAGTAATACCTCCTTTCTTAGGGACACAATGTACAGGACTTACCCACTGACTATCAGCAATGGGATAAATTATACCTGCCTCAAGGAGCTTTAATATTTCCTTTCTTACCACTTCTTTCATCTTAGGATTCATCCGTCGTTGATGATCAATAACTGGTTTGGCATCTTTCTCCAAATTTATTTTGTGTTGGCATAGAGTGGGACTAATGCCCTTAAGATCATCAAGAGTATATCCAATAGCAGCATGTTGCTTCTTTAGAGTTTTCAATAATTTCTCGTCTTCATGCTCTGAAAGGTTAGCACTAATAATAACAGGATATATCTTTTTTTCATCTAGATATTTAAGAGTATCGGGCAAAGGTTTAAGCTCAAACACGGGATCACCCTTGGGTGGAGGAGGATCCCCTAGGATTTCGACAGGAAAGTTGTGTTTCAGAATAGGTCCCTGTTTAAAGAATACTTCATCTATTTCCCTTCTTTCATTCATGAACATATCATTTTCATGGTCTAGCAAATATTGTTCTAAAGGATCACTAGGAGGCACGGCAATAGAAGCAAGACCAATAATTTCATCCTTACTAGGCAATTCCTCTTCACGGCGTTGTCTATGAAATTTAGAAAAATCAAACTCATGAGACATATCACCCAAACCAATAATAACAACATCCTTTTCGCAGTCTATCTTAGCATTAACAGTGTTCAAGAAGGGTCTACCAAATATAATGGGACAAAAGCTATCTTGTGGGGAACCAAGAACAAGAAAATCAGCAGGATATTTAGTTTTCCCACACAAGACTTCAATATCTCTAACAATCCCAATTGGTGAAATAGTATCTCTATTAGCAAGCTTAATTGTAACATCTATATCTTCTAACTCAGCGGGTGCAATATCATGCATAATTTCTTTATATAAAGAGATAGGTATTGCACTAGCACTAGCACCCATATCACATAAACCATGATAACAATGATCTCCTATTTTAACAGAAATAACAGGCATGCCTACCACAGGTCTATGTTTATCTTTAGCACCAGGTTTAGCAATTCTAGCAGTCTCATCACAGAAATAAATGACATGCCCATCAATATTATCAGCCAAGAGATCTTTAACAATAGCAATATTAGGTTCAACTTTAACTTGCTCAGGAGGTGTATATGTTCTTATATTGCTTTTACGAACCACAGTTGAAGCTTTAGCATGGTCTTTTATTCTAACAGGGAAAGGTGGTTTCTCAACATAAGCAGTAGGAACAATAGGATCATTATAAGTGATAGTCTTTTCTTCAACTTTAATAGGTGCAACTACTTTTACTTCAACGGGAGGATTATATTTAAACCACTTCTCCTTAGGGAGATCAACATGAGCAGCAAAAGATTCACAGAAAGAAGCTACTATCTCAGAGTCAAGTCCATATTTAGTGCTAAATTTACGGAAAACATCGGTATCCATAAAAGATTTAACACAATCAAACTTAGGTGTTATACCTGACTCCTTACCCTCGTCGAGATCCCAATCTTCAGAGTTGCATTTAATTCTTTCCAATAAATTCCATTTGAATTCAATAGTCTTCATCATAAAGGAACCAGTACAAGAAGTATCGAGCATGGAGCGATTGTTGTCAGAAAGCCGAGCATAAAAATTTTGAATGATCATTTCTCTTGAGAGCTCATGATTGGGGCATGAATATAACATTGACTTAAGCCTCCCCCAATCTTGAGCGATGCTTTATCCTTCGCGAGGCCAAAAATTATATATATAATTACGATCACGATGAACAAGATGCATAGGATAAAACTTCTGATGGAATTCCAATTTCAATCGCTTATCAGCCCATGATCCCATATCATCACATAGCCTATACCATGTCAATGCATCTCCATTCAAATATAAAGGGAAGACCTTCTTCTTGATAACATCATCGAGCATACTTGCAGGCTTAAATAATCCACAAACTTCATCCACATAGATTAAGTGTAAATTGGGATGCAATGTTCCATCTCCTGCAAAAGGATTAGCTAGCAGTTTCTCTATCATACCCGAAGGAATTTCAAAGTAAACATTTTCATTTTCAGTAGGTTCAGTAGGTTGAGGAGCAACTCTTTGCTCTATTGGTCGAGGTGAAGATACCCCGAACAAGCCCCTCCAAGGATTACTTTCCATAGTAACAAGTGACAGTAAATTTCAGCACACTATATAAATTTTTCCTTACCAAATTCCACCTACCAAAGGCGCTTCACTCCCCGGCAATGGCGCCAGAAAAGAGTCTTGATGACCCACAAGTATAGGGGATCTATTGTAGTCCTTTCAATAAGTAAGAGTGTCGAAGCCAACGAGGAGCAGAAGGAAATGATAAGCGGTTTTCAGCAAGGTATTCTCTGCAAGCACTGAAATTATAGGTAACAGATAGTTTTGTGATAAGATAAATTGTAAAGGTTAACAAGTAACAAGTGTAAATAAAGTGCAGCAAGGTGTCCCAATCCTTTTTGTAGGAAAGGACAAGCCTGGACAAACTCTTATATAGAGAAAAGCACTCCCGAGGACACATGGGAATTATCGCCAAGCTAGTTTTCATCACGTTCATATGATTCGCATTCGGTACTTTGATAATTTGATATGTGGGTGGACCGGTGCTTGGGTGCTGTCCTTACTTGGACAAGCATCCCACTTACGATTAACTCCTATTGCAAGCATCCGCAACTACAAAAGAAGTATTAAGGTAAACCTAACCATAGCATGAAACATATGGATCCAAATCAGCCCCTTACGAAGCAACGCATAAACTAGGGTTTAAGCTTCTGTCACTCTAGCAACCCATCATCTACTTATTACTTCCCAATGCCTTCCTCTAGGCCCAAACAATGGTGAAGTGTCATGTAGTCGACAATCACATAACACCACTAGAGGAGAGACAACATACATCTCATCAAAATATCGAACGAATACCAAATTCACATGACTACTAATAGCAAGACTTCTCCCATGTCCTCAGGAACAAACGTAACTACTCACAAAGCATATTCATGTTCATAATCAGAGGAGTATTAATATGCATATAGGATCTGAACATATGATCTTCCACCAAATAAACCAACTAGCATCAACTACAAGGAGTAATCAACACTACTAGCAACCTACAGGTACCAATCTCAGACTTAGAGACAAGAATTGGATACAAGAGATGAACTAGGGTTTGTGAGGAGATGGTGCTGGTGAAGATGTTGATGGAGATTGGCCCCCTCGCGATGGGAGGAGCGTTGGTGATGACGATGGCGATGATTTCCCCCTCCCGGAGGGAAGTGTCCCCAGCAGAACAGCTCCGCCAGAGCCCTAGATTGGTTTCGCCAAGGTTCCGCCTCGTGACGACGGAGTCTCGTCCCGAAAGCTTGCTTATGAAGATGGGCACCGGAGGGCCAATAGGGGGCCCACGAGGCAGGGGCGCGCCCAGGGGGTAGGGCGCACCCCCACCCTCGTGGCCAGGGTGTGGGACCCCTCTGGTATTTTCTTCGCTCAATATATTTTATTATTTCCAAAAATAACTTCCGTGGAGTTTCAGGACTTTTGGAGTTGTGCAGAATAGGTCTCTAATATTTGCTCCTTTTCCAGCCCAGAATTCCAGCTGCCGACATTCCCCCTCTTCATGTAAACCTTGTAAAATAAGAGAGAATAGGCATAAGTATTGTGACATAATGTGTAATAACAACCCATAATGCAATAAATATCAATATAAAAGCAAGATGCAAAATGGACGTATCATCTACCCTCCTAGATCTGCTTCCACGCCGCCGACAGCCATCGCTATCGCAGCACCGTCAAATTCTCAGCAGATGCATACACGGCGCCGCACCAGAGGCGGTACTCTTTTGTATCTGCTCAACTTATTTATGGCAACAAGAAAATAGATCGCCACTACTTTACTCTGATTTCTTGTCCATCACTTAGTTGCTAGTTGAAAGCAAACATTGGTTGCGAAGTTGCCTTTGTCCGATTTGCACCTTCAGATCCGCCATGGCATGCTCAACACTATACTCCCAATGCTTATAGTTTTCCCCTTTTATATTCCACACTAGTTAAATCACAGTAGACTAAATTTGAAAATTGGGTCAGTCGATTTTTCAGAGCTTGCCGGAGTTCGCCGGTGCGAACGAAGGGGCTCGGGTGGGGACTTTGGTTGTGGGGGGGGCAGTGGTGGGGCCTCGCCGAACGAAGAAAACTCGACGCGGGTGGGGGCGGGGGTGGGGGGTGGGGTGGCGGAGGAACACAGGCGATGGGGGCCGGTGGTCCGGCCGGCGGCCCGTGCGGTGTTCTGTATGGGAAGAATCAAAGACGAGGAAGAAGAAGGGTTAGGAGACATAGGATCTTCATCCAACCGCCTGAAATGGTCGACTGACCCAATTGACAAAAGTCACGCGACTTGCATGCAGACATGCCTTTATATTCAGTACCATCATCGTACCTGCTTAGCACTGCTCCTGAATCCATCAAGCTAAACAACGTGCCACTCATAATTCCAAACTTGTTGCTCAAGTACGAATCTGATATGATGCTGATATTACTAAAACAGATAACATTTAATTGGTCAGCTAATGTTCCTACTTTACTTTCGAAAAGCACGTGCACCACATATAGAGAGACAGCAGGGGTTGCTTTCTTAATGCGCTCTGGTTCATCATGTGTGGGCACTGCGCAACGAACATTTTATTATCCAAAATCTGCTTGCTCTTCTTTAGCATGTTCCTCTTCCATTCTTCTTTAATAAGTACTCTCTCCATTCCTAAATACAAGTCTTTGTATAGATTCCACCATGGACTACATATGGAGCAAAATGAGTGAATCTACACTCTAAAATGTATCTAGATACATCTGTATGTGATCCATAGTGGAAATCTCTACCAAGACTTATATTTTGGAATGGAGGGAGTATGATAGTAGTATAGTTTGTTCCTTGTAGTGAAGATGAGCAGGGACATTTGCAGTGTAGAGGTCTATACGGTCGGTTGTGATGGACACTTTGAACTCTTCGGGCCTCTTTGATTCGTAGGATTTTGTAAACATGGGAATAGGATTTGTAGTGGCCTGCCCACTTGAATCCTATAAGAATAGCAAGGAAATGCGGGGAGCTGTGTCGCCTTTGAGAGTTACACTGATATTAACAGTACCGCACCTTCAGTTGAAGAGAGCTGGTATCCGAAGCCTTTCTAGCCGTACCGGCAATACTAGCACATATATTCCAGCAAGTTCCACTTTGCTGATTTTACTCTGATGCCTACGGTTTTCCCGTTATATCTACACTATGATCTGTGTAGCTGCTTTGTGTCGCACTAGCAGCAGTCCACTCTTGAAGCTAAACACTGCAATGACTTACAAAATTGACACCAAGGATTGAGTGCCATTCTGGATGCAATGAAACGCATACGCTCCCCACCTGTTGATTCTTTTTCAGAATATGATCCTAATGACTATTCTAACCTCGAGGAGTCAAAGGCAGATGGCCTGTCCTGTTCACCCATCAAGGTGCCAGTTCTAATTTGGCAAGGTTTTATTGATTGCGCGTATCTTGCATAAGTTGTCTTGCATTTCTTCTACTTTGTTGCACCGCCATCTGCTTAGTTTACTCATCATATATGTCGAGATGCCATGCCCGTCCATTATCAATACATATTCCATCTGTCATCATACCATGTTTTTCCACTCAAATGTTGTTCTTGTGCATCAGACATCAAAAAGGAAGAGGGTGATTGCCGAACCTAAAGGAGCACCAGCAAAGTCCTTGAAAAACGTGGTTGTGACGGAGAAATCAGACAGCACCCCACTTATATTGGTTGTACAACCATTGACACAAAACGTAGGACCGACTCCAGTAGACTGTACTCATACTTCACTGGCCACACCACTAGCCCCACCACACATGACCTGCACTCCAGCAAAAGGTATGCCGATTTCAGTTGCCATAGCACCAGCCGTACCACAGAAAAATCCCACTCCAGCAAAAAGTACAGCAAGTCCACCGGCCAACTGCAGAGACGGCCAATTCCTGAAGATTGGAACCCCATTCCAGTTATTCCCAGTTTAAAAGATAATGCTTTCAATGTTGTTAGGGACTACGTGCATATATTCCCATCATGGGAAGATTATAGTGAAGACAAACACCATTTTCACATCTTCTTGTCCCACTTACATGTAAGTGCTATTATACATGGTGATTATTTTCCTGTTTTCTGCTGATTGAACACATCAATGATTTACATTACATTGTTGTAAGTAGGCGAGGGTCAATCTGGATAGTCATGACGAGCAAAGCTTGCTTGCGCTTTTCAAGGAAGCATTGCAGCAGTATTGGTGTTACCTGAGGAAATCACACTTTGATGGAAAGTCTATAAACGAATTTCTGGTGAAGTCTCATGTGCTAAATTTAGAAGACATTGAATGGAAAAACCTTGTTATGCACTGGTCTCGTTCCGAGGATGAGGCACTGTCTATGATATCGCATGACAATTCGAACTTCTACTTTTCCGCATGTGCCTTATGGATCTTTTTTGCAGGAAATCTGCTCGAAAAAGAATTCCGGTTTGAAAAGAACGACAGGATATCGCAAATATGCTGCCCGCTGCTTTGCTCTTGTTAGTACCTATTGTCCTGTATCACTGTACTTGCATACATACCTGGTTCATTATGTGATAGCAGTATGCATGATAGCTTGCTTATCAATTGTTCGCTCCAAATTATCTGGTCTGTATGAATGTTAGTGTAGAATATATCCAATGCCAATGAAAAAATTTAGCTCTGCATTGTTCTTGTAAGTACGTGCTGTCCTTTATCAGTGTACTTATATTGACAGGTAGTTGTTCATGTACCATCACTCTGCAGCTTATTTTCCTTTGCCCTCCATTTTCTACACATAAGATCTATATTTACTCTTACCATAAGGTTGGATAACACCGATGGTACTGAAGAAGTTTAGCTTTGCATTGCTCTTGGTTGTACCTTTTGCCTGTATCGTTGTACTTACATTTATAGCTACTTGGTTATGTAGCATCACCCTTCATCTTATCTTAAATATTCTCCATTTTTTCTTATATTGTCAAATCTATATTTACTCTTAACAAAATGTAGAATAAAGGCAATGCTTATGAAGAAGATTCTGTGGTAAACTTCTTGAATTGCCCCCCCCCCATCAGCATGGACAAGGGCTTTATAGAGCCTGCCTTCACCAATAATGTAAGTTTGTCCTTCTCAAGCCTTCAAACTTTGTTGTGTATATTTGGTTAGGCATGACTGCAACAGCTGTTTATTTTTGGTGTTTGCATCAAATTGCATGTTTAAAGTTTATTATAGTTCATAAACAAAAGTTTGTCCTTCTCAATTTAAGTTTTCAGTTGTACAACCAAGTTCCTTCTTCATACCATGTAAATTAAACTATACAGAGCAAGTGATCTTATTTTGCCAATCTGGAATGAGATAAATTGACAGCACACTAACCATTAATACTTATGAGTTCTTGATCTGTAATCCAGTGGTGTCGTGAAGCTACCAACTCCTTCACAATGTCATTTCCTGCCATGTCTTGACCTGAACAATACCATATTGTGTTAATGCTATTTTAAACGGTGTCACTTTATTCGTCACTAAGAAATGTGATGAATTGTCAGCACTGATACTTATATGTGCAAAACTTGTCATCTGTCTGCTTGTTTATCTTTCAGAGTGAGGAGGATATAAGTGTCAAACAAGTGCAGCCTCACCAGCTTGCTCAGCTGCTTGCGCTGCAGCTCCCGAGCAGGGCTAACCTTTCTTGAACTCTATTGAAGTGATGTCGGTTTTGTATATTATTTTTTCGACGTGTTTAATTGCATTGGTGGTGATCTTTGATGCCCAGTGTATGTAATCTGCTCTCTGCTTGTGCTTTATTATCATAGTGGCAAACTTTGATGCCCAGTGGATGTAATATGCCGTAATTTCTTTATTGGATAGTCTAGGTTTTTTTCTTATTCACGATGCTGCAGTTATTTTACTGTATATATATCCTGCCTTCGCAGTAAACCGGCCAAACTGTAAAATTACGGTACATAATCGGGCCATCATGCAAATCACCATGTATGATCCGCATCATGGTCCCCGTCATCTTGGTTATTTAACAGGCCTAAATGTAAACTGGCCCGCTAGTAGATTCGGGCCTTTCATAGGCCGAGTAAACCGCCGGCCCTATTTTCCCAAGAAAACTCAATGGGCTTTTAGGAGGCTGAAAAGTAGGTTGGGCCTGAAACGTGCCGAACAGCTCACGGGCCGGCAGCAGGCCAAAATAGACCCCGGCCCATGATTGTGCCAATCAAATCATGGGCACATAACAGGCCAAAATTGTCTCAGTCCTTGTTTGGCCCAATCAGATTATCATCTGTGAGCAGGCCGGATGCAAACGGGGCTGTAGTTAGGCCCAACTATATGACGGGCTTTTAACAGGCCGAAATATATATAGGGCCGAAATGTTAAACGGGCCTTTAACACGCCGAAACTAATATCAGGCCGAATTACTAAATGGGCCTTTATCAAGTGGGCCCAAAAGCATAGCGTCCAGTTGACGGGCCGAATCTGATATGGGCCATAATTTATCCCAAAGCCTCTCAAAGGGTCGGACCTGATCTGGGCCGTAATTTGGCCCACAACATGGTAGGCTTTTAACGGGCTGGATCACATATGGGCCTTTATTAGGCCTGGAACGTGGCAGACTGTTAATGGACCGGATCAAATATGGGCCGGCATTTGGCCCAAAACATGGCAGCCTGTTAATGGGCCGGCCTACTAGTGTCCTCAAAATCTTTTGGGCCTTCGGCTGGGCCGGCCCATTATGATCGGCGAAATCTTGTGGGCCTTTAGATAGGCCGGCCCATTGTGGTCCGAAAAATCTTGTGGGCCTTTAGCTGGGCCGACCCATTATGGTCCGCAAAATCTCGCAGGCCTTTAGCTGGGCCGGCCCATTATGGCCAGCAAAATCTCGTGGGCCTTTAGCTGGGCCGGCCCATTATGGTACGCAAAATCTCATGGGCCTTTAGTTGGGCCGGCCCATTTAAACTTTATGGGCCACTTTTGGGCCGGTCCACGTGTCAACATTTCATAAGCGCATCTCGCCCATTGGATGAGTGACACCTGTCCCAACGGTGAGCCGACCCGTGTTTCCTCCAGCCAATGATGATTTTACACATGGAAAATCCCCATTGGTCGGGGCTGTTAACGGGTTATCGGATCCAAAACCGGACCCGATAGCTTAACGGCGTTCCGTTATGGTGGATGCCACGTGTTAGTCACCCTTGATGAAAGCACTTCTGTGACGCGCGATTTATCGTCATGGAAGTGGACACTTCCGTGATGATAAATTTGGTAATGTCATGGAACACTTCTACGACAGCACAGGTATGACTATCTTGATTCTTTCATAAAATCGTCATGGATGTACATGTATGACAGAAAACGTGACCTACTGTGACAAACACGTGTCATCGCGGAAGTGTATTTTTTTGTAGTGCCATTTGTGGTTGCGATCGACCTTCTGATGAGGACTGAGGAGAAGCTCACGATCAGTCATCACCCTTGGAGCTGTGCCTTGAGGATTTTGCTTTGAAGCATTTGCGGCAGAGTCATGAGTGGCAGAGTCATCATTTGTGGAGTAAGATGCAGCTTTGCGGAACTGACCATCCAATGGACGAATGCCTTCATCAATAACAGCAGTGGCCTTGCCCTTTTCATCAACTGAGGAAAATGTCCGCTTGAGGACTTCAATGGGGGGCAAGTAGTTTCCATGGTTGAGAGTGTCAGCCTTGTAATTGATTGAAGACCTTGATCTGAGGAATCTCATAATCTAGGGAGCATAAGGCTTCAATTCAAAAGGGGGCAATGCAACATTGGCCAGAGTCCTCATGAAGAAATCATGGTAGTTGACAGGAACGCCATGGATGATATTGAAAAGCAGATTCTTCATGATGCCAACGACCTCTTCTTCATTCGAGTCGTGGCCTTTGATTGGACTCAATGTCTTGGTCAGAATGCGATAGACAGTCCGTGGCACATACAGCAATTCCTTCACGAGGAATTTGGTCCTTGGGGCTTGACCGGGCTTCAGCAGCTTCATCAACACTTGCATATAGTGATTAGTGAGCTCAGGTTCATGATAGATACAACGTGCACCTTCAAGGGGTGGACTGACATGCAGGGCATGAAGCAATTTAGAGGTCGGTGCTTTGAAGTGAGTGTTTTCTGTCATCCAGTCCAACACCCAAGAGTTCACATCTTCAGCATTTTCGGTGATGTGCAGCATTGCATAAAACTGAAGAATTAGCTCTTCATTCCAATCACAGATATCGGTGCAGAAGTTGAGCAGTCTAGCGTCATGAAGAACGCTGAGGACTAGTGTGAAGCAAGGCAGCGATTCCATGTCCACATGAGGAATATGCTCATGGTCAAAGACTTTGTCCTTATCAAAAAGCAGTGAAGAATAGAAGTTGGCTTGGCTTGCAGTCCAGAAACGCTTCCTTCACAGACGAGCAGAGTCATAAGGATTGTAATCTGTGAAGAATACATGCTCATGGAAGAAATCATCAGCCTTGACTTTCTGCTTCTTGGAGAAGGGATTCTTCGGCTTGGGCTAAGGAGTATCAGTCAAAGTCATCATAGGCTCAGGAATCACATTCTCAGGAACCACAGGCTGAGGAATTTCAGTTTCTGCTTTAGTTGCAGACTGGATCTTCTTTTCTTCATCAGCATTTACATCGGCACTAGTGGCTGGAATTTCTTCCAGAATGGAAGGAGTGGTGCGAGGTTCGTCAGAGCCCATTTGAACTTCAGTGTGCATAGGGGACTGAGGAATTTGTTGCAGTGGCGTGAACATGGGAGATTTGGGGTGCTGACTTTCCCAAAAGTAATCATTCATTACTGGAGTGGTGCTCCCAATGTCCACGTCTTCATCTTCTTCACTCGATTCTTCAACGCCTGCCTCTTCAGCTGTGAACTGAGGCATTGGCGATGAGACAACTGGGGTTGCAGGGATATTGTCCACTTCAATTTCTTCGTCCAACTGCTCTGAAGAAGCAGCAGAAGGAACGTCTTCATCAGATCCGCTTGGGATCTCATAATCTTCACCAAAAGGAATGATTTCCTTTGATGGCATGCTTGAGACGGGAACAACATCAATGGGTGAAAGTGCGTTATATCGACTAGAGGGGGGTGAATAGGCGATTTTTATGAATTCTTCACTTAGGAATTTCAGGGTGAGGAAATTCCTAAGCGAAGAACTACTTGCAGCAGAATAAGTACTCAGATGCAATCATAACAGAACACAAGCATGGTCATTATGATGAAATGAAGACAAGCACAGAGTACAGAAAGCGTAAACACATGATAACACAGGATAACACAGGATGAAGACAAACAGACAGAAGAAATTGAACTGAGGAAATTGAGAAAGTCTTCAGTCAAAGTCTTCAAACAGATATGAACAAGCACACAACAACTGTAATGAGGAAATGAAAGAGTTGAGGAAATAGAACCAGTAGGCTTGGTGAAGACAATGATTTGGTAGACCAGTTCCAACTGTTGTGACAGTTGTACATCTGGTTGGAGCGGCTAGGTATTTAAACCTGAGGACACACAGTCCTCACCGTATTCTCCTTGAGCTAAGGTCACACAGACCTCGCCCAATCACTCATGGTAAGTCTTCAGGTGACTTCCAAACCTTCACAAACTCGGTCACTCGGTGATCCATAATTTCCTCTTGGATGCTCTAGACCATGACGCCTAACCGTCTGGAAGATGCACAGTCTTCAAAGGTAACAAGCGTCGGATCCACGCAGGATCAATCTCTTCAGTGATGCTCAATCACTTTGGGTTCGTAGGTGTTTGGGTTTGGGTTTCCTCACTTGATGATTTTCGCTCAGAGTCCTCGGAGGATGGGATGCTCTCAAATGACAAGTGTCAGTTTCTCTCGGAGCAGCCAACCAGCTAGTGGTTGTAGGGGGCGGCTATTTATAGCCTAGGGAGCAGCCCGACATGATAAGACATAAATGCCCTTCAATGATATGACCGTTAGGTGGGTAGATATTTTGGGACAGTTGGCGCGTAGCTCAGCAACGGTCGGATATTTGAGGCTCAATTTCCTCAATGCTATCATGTTCCTCACTGTGTAGGCAATCCGCACTGGCGAATTCCTAACTCCTCAGTCAGAACAAATTCCTCAGCGACCAGAAGAACTTCGTCTCTGTCACTGAAGAAATTGACTGAACTGTATGAGATTTCCAATGGCTTCACTCGAAGCGATTGGTAGGTGTAGGATTTTGAGTTGAGCATCACATGGAAATTTTTCCTTAGTATTTCCTCAACTCCCTTTAACAGTACGGTGTTTCCTATGACTCAAGAAAGAGAAAATGAAACTACGAAAACAAAAGTCTTCACGCTTGATGTTCCTCGAATGAATACCAAGTCTTCAAGGTCACACCAATTTCTTCACTTTCAAAGTCTTCAGAAAGTCTTCAATCGAAGACATTCATTTTTAGGGGTCGACTTTCTCTGTAAATATCAAACTCCTCATAGACTTATAGACCTGTGTACACTCATAAACACATTAGTCCCTTAACCTATAAGTCTTCAATACACCAAAATCACTAAGGGGCACTAGATGCACTTACAATCTCCCCCTTTTTGGTGATTGATGACAATATAGGTTAAGTTTTCAACGGGGATAAACATATGAAGTGTAAATACTGATATTGAGGAATTTGATTGCAAGATATGGAAGAACTCCCCCTGACGATGTGCATAGTGAGGAATTTGCTTTTGAAGCAATGCAGACTTGAAGAGTAGAATCATGGAGATCTCCCCCTATATCTTGTAATACACGCATTTGACATATAATATGAAGAATTTGAAATGCATGATGAAATATGGTGACTAATGTAATTCAACATGCGTGCATTAACATTAATGAGGAATAAGCATGCAGAAGAACACAGCAAAGGTATCAGACCACCATAGGGTTTAAGATTACAACTCGATTCAGCAAAATCTTCAAAAGAACGAGAGTTGTAACTTAGCAAAAAAACGCCCATATAGGTAGACCCGCTTGAAGACTAACTCAAATTTCTCCCCCTTTGTCATCGAATGACCAAAAGGGTCGAAAAATGAGGACTAACACCCCTGAAGAATATCATGATGATGAAGGAGCGCCAGCGTTGTTGGGGTCGTTTGTTGTTGTAGGGCCTGCCGCAGTGTCGTCCAAGTCTTCATGATCGTCCGTGTCGCGTGATGAAGAATATGAGCTGGCCACCAAGGAGGGAACTTTGACCTTCTTGAATTTCTTCGCTGGTGGTTGAAACCAGTCAAAGTCCTGCTTGAGACCCATTTGCTTCAGATCTTCTTCACCATACAGATGTGACAAAACAGTCCAGGTGCGACCGAAGACTTCATGGAGGTAGTAATGGTTTTTCTTCACTGCATTGTGTGTAGCAGTCATGTTGTGAAGAATAGAACCAAACTGACGCTTAACCCATTTGTGGTTGCGATCGACCTTCTGGTGAAGACCAAGGAGAAGCTCACGATCAGTCATTACCCTTGGAGCTGTGGCTTGAGGATTTGGCTTTGAAGCATTAGCGACAGAGTCATGAGTGGCAGAGTCATCATTGGTGGAGTAAGATGCAGCTTTGCGGAACTGACCATCCAATGGATGAATGCCTTCATCAATAACTACAGCGGCCTTGCCCTTTTCATCAGCTGGGAAAATGTCCGTTTGAGGACTTCAATGGGGGGCAAGTAGCTGAGATGATTCTGAAAGTCAGCCTTGTAGTTGAGTGAAGACCTTGTTCTGAGGAATCTCATAATCCAAGGAGCATAAGGCTTCAGCTCAAATGGAGAGAGTGCAACATTTTCCAAAGTCCTCATGAAGAAATCATGATAGTTGACAGGAATGCCATGCATGATGTTGAAAAGCAGATTCTTCATGATGCCAACGACTTCTTCATCATTCGAGTCGTGGCCTCTGATTGGACTCATTATCTTTGTCAGAATGCGATAGACTGTTCTTGGCACGTACATCAATTCCTTCATGAGGAATTTGGTCCTTGGGGCCTGACCGGGCTTCAGCGGCTTCATCAGAAGTTGCATGTAATGAGCAGTAAGTTCAGGTTCATGGTATAGGCAACGAGCACCTTCAAGGGGGGGGACTGATTGGCAGGGCATGAAGCAATTCAGAGGTCGGTGCTTTATAGTGAGTATTTTCGGTCATCCAGTCCAAAACCCAAGAGTTCACATCGTGAGCATCTCCGGTGATGTGCAGCGTTGCATAGAACTAAAGAATTAGCTCTTCATTCCAATCAACAATGTCAGTGCAAAAGTTGAGCAGTCCTGCATCATGAAGCACACTGAGGACTGGGGTGAAACAAGGCAGTGATTCCATGTCTGCATGAGGAATATGCTCATGGTCGAAGACTTTGTCTTTGTTGAAAAGCAGTGAAGAATAGAAGTTGGCTTGGCTAGAAGTCCAGAAGCGCTTCCTTCTAAGACGAGCAGAGTCATATGGGTTATACTCGGTGAAGAACACATGCTCGCCGAAGAAGTCATCAGCCTTGAATTTCTGCTTCTTCGAGAAGGGATCCTTTGGCTTGGGCTGAGGTGTATCAGTCAATTGCATCACAACCTCAGGAATCACAATCTCAGGATCCACAGGCTGAGGAATTTCAGGTTCTTCTTTAGTGGCAGCCTGGGTCTTCAATTCTTCAGCAGCAATTTCATCAGCACAAGTGGCTGGAATCTCTTCATGGACAGACGAAGTGGGGTGAGGTTCTTCAGATCCCATTTGAACTTCAGTTCGCACTGGGGATTGAGGAATTTGTTGCAGAGGTGTGAACAAAGGAGAATTGGGGTGCTGACTTTCCCAAAAGTCATCATTCATCATAGGTGTTGTGCACCCAATGTCCACATCCTCATCTTCATCATTCATTTCTTGAACGCCTGCCTCTTCAGCAGTGAACTGAGGCATGGGCGATGAGACGATTGGGGTTGAAGGGATTGCATCCGCTTCAATTTCTTCATCCAACTGCTCTGACAAAGCAGCAGAAGGAATCTCTTCATCTGATCCGCTGGGATCACATATTCTTCATCAAAAGGAATGAGTTCCTTCGATGGCATGCTTGAGACGGGAACAACATCAATCGGATTCTCAAAAAAGCTAGTCAATTGCTTCATCTTCTCCGGAGCTGAAGAATCTGATGAAGTTGATGCTTTCCTTTTCTTCATGGCTGCACGCTTCGCAGCCTTGGTCTTCTTCACATCTGATGCAGAAGGAAGAATTGGACTAGGGGTAGGTGCAGGAGGAGCAAAGGGAATTGGCTCATTTACTTCAGGCACAGCGGTTGAAGCTTCAGCTGGCCTGACAATTTCTTCAGGCGCAACACTAGTGGTTGCCCTGGCAATTTCTTCAGCGGCTGGAATGGAGTCATCAGCCCTGGTACTCTGAGTTTCATCAGCAGCCTAATTGTCATCAGCGGTGCTGGCATGTTCTTTAGTCGGCTGAGCAGATGCCTCAGCTTGAGGAATTTCTTGTTGCGATGGAGCTGCAACATTGGTAGTGAGTCCTTCAGCTAATTTCACAAAACGGACCTTGGCTCCCAGCCAATCAGCGCGGTATGCGTCAAATTCATCACTGAGTTCCTTGATCTCAGATTAAATAGTGACAAGTTCTTCAGTTGTCATAGTGACAACATTGTTCTTCAGGAAGCGCTCCTTCTTATACTGCGCTTTCTTCAACTGCCTGGCCTTTTCAAATTTCCATTTTTCTTCGCCTATGAAGGTGGTCAACATGTGACTTTGGCCAGGTGTCAACTTGAAGTCAGGCATAGGCGTGTTGGGGTCCTTGTGCCACAAGTCAATGAAATCGAGGATCAACTTTGGATCCAAAAGCAGAGGCACATTTGTGCCTGTGGCTCTAGCAGCCCTGAGCTGCCTGTCCCTGATGATTTCAGCAAGTTCTTCATCATCAGCTTCGTCTTCATCAGACGACACTTGAAAGGCGACCTGCTTCTTGTGAGGACTTGGTCGAGACCCTCGTCCAGCAGTGGCCTTTGTCTTCAGCAGAGTGGGGCCTGTTGAGGAATATGGTGGAGCTGAAGAACTAGCAGAGGCTCCTCAAGCAATTGAGATGCCTGTAGTCCTTTGGCACGAGGTGAGATGCGCAGGTGCTGAGGATTTTGACAGATGAGCTGAGGACTTTGGAGGAGCTGGTGCAACTTGAGGAATTGGCCGTGAGGGCATTGCTGAGAAGCTTGGCCGTGAGGGCATAGAAGTTGAAGCACTGGGCTTGTGAGCAGGCTTCTTTGCCATGGCCTTCTTAGGCTTGCTTGTAGAGGCCTCAGCAGTGGCAGCAGAGTCTTCATTGAATTTCCTCACTGCTTCCTTAGCCATTTTGGCTAGCTTGGCCTGTCGCTTGGCCCATTCATCATGATAGTCCTCACCACGCTTGAGGCTGGTGGGATCAGCTTCTTGGCCAGGTGCCAATGGAGGTCTTGGGCATGGAGGATTTAGAGCGAATTTCTTCATATACTTGGGAGTAACATACATGTACTCCCTCCATTCCCTTGCCCATCTCCTCTCTATCCTTTGTATGCGCACCTTGCGCTGATTTTTGTCCTCCTTGCCAAACTTGGCCTCATCAGGAGTGCAATAATCCTTGTATATGTCATCAGGGATCTCGAAAGCAGTATTGACCTCGGGCCTCTTTCCTCCCTTCTGTGTCTTTTTACCGTCAGCCATTTTCTTCAGATGAGGAATATGAACAGCAGAATTTTCTGAAGAGGTGTGCAACTTTTCTTCGAGGAACGCTGCAAATGAGTTAAGTTGATGAGAACCTAGTGATTCAGCAGCGGACATGAGTACCTGTGAACATAGTATAGTTGCGAGGAATTTGGAGAGGTCATATGCGTTCTCAGAAGTTTTTCAAAAAGAACAAGTTCGAGGAATTTGACCAGATGAGTCTTGAAGAATTTCACTAAGCGTTGTTTGTCTTAGGTTCCAGAGTTGTACAGATCAAAAATCCACACAAGTGAGGAATCTTGAAGAAAAATGTTGCTTAGAGAAAAGGATCAAGAACAGATGACATGTGAAGTGTTTAGTGTGTGAAGATTTGAAGTGTAAACACCTTTTGAAGATTTTGTAGAAAACATTTGAATCAAAGAGGGTAGTAAAAGTAACTTTTAATTACCCTGGACGAAGAACACGACGAACTTGGAAGTGTAGATGTGAAGCTCGTCAGTTCAGATCTTCCACGCCCTAACTTGGCTGAGGAAGACAGCTACGGCGGCGGCAGAGTGAAGAAATCCGCAGCCGGCGCGAGTACAACGGCGACGAGGTCGAGGCAGTGAAGCTCTTCCTCACCGGCAATGATGGAAGTAGCAACGGCGCTAGGGTTTGAGAAGCTCGAGCGGGAGAGAGGTCGAGTGGAGTAAAAACGAAGTGAGGAAGGGGAGGGGTATTTATAGCCGAAGTGAAAAACTGTTCGCCCGAAGAATTTGGACGAACGTGCCCCTGACCCTTCTCATTCGCTTGACATGTGTCACCCACATACTGAGAGGTGGCGATCGTGTGAGATCGTGGGTGAATAGATAAGTATTATCGTGGGATGCGGAACGGTTTGAGCAGCAGAAGCCGAAAAATTAGATAAGATAAGTTTTAAAGTTCCGTTAGCAAATTCTTCAGCTGACAAGGACACAGTGAAGATTTTGAACGAGTTTCAAATAGAACGCACATGAAGAATTTGTGAATAGACTGGGTTGAGTTTAGCATAGAGGGGGAAGAGTCCGATCACATTCACTTAGTAGAAAAGGCAACTTGAAGAAATAGCAATAAGTGAATGCTGTAGAGGACATAAACTCATATATATATAGCCAATGAAGAAAAATGACGGAAACAGTGAAGACAATGCAAAGTTGAAGAAATTGAGCAACTGAGGAAATTCAAAACTGAGGAAAAACTCAAATTGAAGATTTTCAACTTTTGGTGGTGGCGTGACCCACCGTGTAAGAATGATGATTTCAGACACCACGTACAATTATCGTAGGGTTCTGAGAATCAAATTCTTCGTTAATTTCTTCACACTTAGAGTGTTAGTCTTCATTGATTGAAGAAAAACGTTTCTTCGCGTGTTGCACATCTAAGTCATCAATTTTGCATAAGTGTTAGGATGAGTGTCCTTTTCAAAGAACATTCAAAGATTCTAGGATATTTAGCTCACACCTCAGTTTGCTAAATCTCTTCTCATCCAAGGGCTTTGTGAAGATATCGGCTGACTGTTCTTCAGACCGTACATGCTCAATAGAGATGTCGCCCTTCCACACATGATCACGAAGAAAATGATGACGACTTTGAATGTGCTTTGTCTTCGAGTGTTGAACTGGGTTGTGAGCAATCTTGATTGCACTCTCATTGTCACAGTAGAGTGGCACATTCTTCATGTTGACGTCGTAGTCCTTGAGAGCTTGCTTCATCCACAGCAATTGAGCACAGCAAGAACCAACAGCAATGTACTCAGCTTCAGCAGTAGACAGTGATACGCAGTTCTGTTTCTTCAAGGACCAACAGACCAAAGATCGTTCGAGGAAATGGCATGTGCCTGATGTTGACTTGCGGTCCACACGATCACCAGCATAGACAGAGTCTGAATATCCAATGAGATCAAAAGCCGAGCCCTTGGGGTACCATAATCCAAGTGTTGGTGTGTGAGCTAGATATCGAAGAATATGCTTCACAGCCTTATGGTGTGATTCCTTCGGTGTAGCTTGAAATCGGGCACACATGCAAACACTAAGCGTAATATCTGGCCTAGATGCACATAAGTACAATAATGAACCAATCATGGAGCGGTATACCTTTTGATCAAAGTCAATACCATTTTCATCAGTGCATAGATGGCCATTGGTGGGCATAGGAATTTTGACCCATTTGCAATCTTGCATGCCGAATCTTCTCAGTACATCCTTGAGGTATTTCTCCTGAGATATAAATATCCCATTGCGCTGTTGACGAATTTGAAGACCTAAGAAGAATTTCAATTCTCCCATCATAGACATTTGATATTCTTCACTCATCATATAGGCAAATTCATCACTGTAACGTTGGTCAGTACAGCCAAAAATGATATCATCAACATAAATTTGGCACACAAACAATTCACCATCATAAGATTTAGTGAAAAGAGTTGGGTCAAGTGAACCGGGTTTGAAGCCTTTCTTCATGAGGAATTCCTTCAAAGTATCATACCACGCCCGAAGGGCCTGCTGAGGCCATAGAGGGCCTTATTGAGTCTGAAGACTTCGTCAGGATGCTTTGGATCTTCAAAACCTGGGGGTTGAGTAACATATACTTCTTCCTCAAGCTTACCATTGAGGAATACACTTTTCACATCCATTTGATATAAAGTGATATCATGATGGTTAGCATAAGCAAGTAATATGCGAATAGCCTCAAGTCTAGCAACAGGTGCAAAAGTTTCATCGAAATCAATTCCTTCAACCTGTGTGTAGCCTTGAGCTACAAGTCGTGCCTTATTGCTCACCACAAGGCCATTTTCATCTTGCTTGTTGCGGTATATCCACTTTGTGCCAATGATATTGTGCTTGCGAGGATCTGGATGATTGACCAGTTCCCAGATGTTGTTGAGCTCAAACTGATGTAATTCTTCTTGCATAGCTTGAATCCACTCAGGCTCCATAAATGCTTCATCTACCTTAGTGGGCTCTGTGATAGAGACGAAAGCAAAGTGCCCACAAAATTTAGACAAATGTGAAGCTCTTGAGCGTGTGAGAAGACCTGGAATGTTGATGTCGCTGATGATTTTCTCAATTTGCACTTCGTTTGCAACGCGAGGATGAGCGGGTTGTCGTTGAGGAATTTGATCAGCATTTTCTTCAGCACCATTTTCTTCAGGTGCATCAGCATGACGTTCTTCACGTTCTGGAATGATTTCTTCAACAGATTCTTCGGTAGGAATGACATCCTCAGTAGCCTTGAACTTGATAGTTTCCTCAGGTGACTGTTCATCTAACACAGAAGGTAGGTGCTCTCTTTGCGAGCCATTAGTTTCATCGAACCGCACATCTACAGTTTCAACAACTTTGTGGAGAACGTTGTTGAAGACTCTGTAGGTGTGCGAGTCCTTTCCGTAACCGAGCATAAAACCCTCATGTGCTTTCGGTGCAAATTTTGAGTTGTGATGGGGATCTCTAATCCAACATTTAGCACCGAAGACTTTGAAATAACTCACATTGGGTTTCTTGTCAGTGAGGAGTTCATAAGCAGTATTCTTGAAGAATTTGTGAAGATATACCCTGTTGATGATGTGGCACGCAGTATCAATTGCCTCAATCCAGAAACGACGAGGCATCTTGTACTCATCAAGCATAGTGTGAGCCATCTCAACAAGAGTCCTGTTCTTGCGCTCCACGACGCCATTCTGCTGAGGAGTATAAGGAGCAGATAACTCATTAGTAATACCAAGTTCATCAAGATAGTCATCAAGACCAGAATTCTTGAACTCAGTTCCATTGCCACTTTTGATGTGCTTGATCTTCACACCAAAGTTGGTTGAAGCCCTCGAGGAAAATCGTTTGAAGACTTTCTGCACCTCATATTTGTAAGTGACAATATGCACCCATGTGTAACGAGAGTAATCATCAACAATAACAAAGCCATATAGAGATGCATCATTTGTAGCTGCTGAATAATGATTAGGACCAAAGAGATCCATGTGAAGCAATTCAAATGGTCGAGTGTTAGTCATGATTGTCTTCGCTGGATGTTTGGCCTTGGTCATCTTTCCAGCTTCGCAAGCTCCACACAAGTGATCCTTGAGGAATTTGACATTCTCAATGCCAATGACATGCTTCTTCTTCGCGAGCGTGTGTAGATTCCTCATACCAGCATGACCAAGTCATCGATGCCATAGCCAGCCTTCTGAAGCTTTTGCAAGTAGACATACAGCTGGTTGAGATCCTGTAGAGAAATCAACAATATACAAGTCTCCTCTCCTAAAGCCTTTGAAGACTTTGGAATTGTCAGCTTCCATGATCACAACACAACAATACTTGCCAAAGACAACAACCATATCAAGATCACAAAGCATTGAGGCATACATGAGGTTGTATCCTAAGGACTCGACAAGCATGACTTTGTCCATGTGTCGATCCTTTGAGATCGCAACCTTACCTATACCCAATACCTGACTTTTGCCTTTGTCAGCGAACATGATATGCTTCAGATGCGATGGAGATAAGGGACCATCCATCAATAGATTCTTGTCACCAGTCATGTGATTTGTACATCCACTATAGAGGACCCACTCATTGGCTTTGGGTTGATCATCCTGCAGATGAATTAGTGCAACTTACGAACTCATATACTTCATGAGTGAAGAATATGACATCAATTTCATCAGATCAGTTTCATCAAGCAATAGAACAGATAAAGCAGTATGAGGACGTGAGAAATGAAAGTTCATTGTTCATGATTAGCCTACGTCCTTTCAGGCATTTTCAGGTCTCCAGCAAATTCTTCAGACGTTTAAGCACGTCTGGAGACCTGACCCTGCATAAGAGATTAGTTCTTTTTCTTCACCACCCACATCTGAAGGGGTGGCAAAGAGTTCATCACTCTGCGAACTCCATACGAGAAAGGTGGCATAGAAGCCAGTCCACTTCGTTTCACATAAGAGGAGTTAGGATAAGCATATGAATAAGCACAGAAATTCTTCGAGGACTTAACATAATGATTAGAAGAATAATGCTCATATTCATAGCCCTTAGCTCTTCCCTGCGAAACAGAGGTGTTAGCACGATGATGTTCATATGAGGACTTTGATCCTTTTGAGGAATTTGATCCACGTGAGGAATTTGGTCCGTATGAGGACTTGGATCCATATGAAGAATTTGGTCCATATGAAGAATTTGATCTGGGGTTCCTATTCTTCACAGGTGGTTTCATGATGACATTCACCTGAAGATTTTCAAGGCACCTTTTGGGAACCCAGATTTTCTTCACGGGGAACCGTTCCTGCAGTTAGTGCCAACATATCTAGCAAATACTTCACCATTCTGATTTTTGAACAGTTTATAGTTGGAGTCCAATGACTCATCAGAAGAATGAGGAGATTCACATGTAAAGCCAGATAAAGTAGATGGATCTGCTGGAGGTCCCTTTGCAGCAACCCATGAGGTTTTGGGGTACTGCTCAGGCTTCCAATAGGTTCCATCAACATTGATTTTCCTCTCAAAGGCAATACCCTCTTTCCTAGGGTTCCTGTTGAGGATCTGCTTTTTAAGCACATCACAAAGAGTCTGATGCCCTTTGAGGATTTTGTACATGCCTGTCATGTACAATTCCTTCAGCCCTGCATCATCAGTGATACTAGTAATGTCCTTAGACGAGGAATTAGTGATAGCAGAGACATTTTAAGAATTTGTAACATTAGAAGCATTTGAACATTCAGGTGAAGAATTAGCAGATTCACGTTCAATGCACTTCAAACATGGAGGAACAAATTCTTCCTGAGTAGCGCTGATTTGTTGAGCAAGTAATGAATCGCGCTCCTTCTGAAGATCTTCATAACTCACTCTTAGCTTTTCAAGATCTTGCTTTCTTTGAAGAAATTCATAAGAAAGCTTCTCATGATCAGATAAGAGAGTGTTATGATGACCTTGAAGGTTGTCAAACCTAGACTGAAGTCTCTGAAGATTTTCAGTCAAGGTTTTAGTGTGATCCATTTCTTCACCCAACATATCATCACTTTTGTCTAGCATGTTTTGAACTTTTTCAAAAGCCTTTTGTTGTTTCACAGCAATCTTAGCAAGTTTAGAATAGCTGAGCTTTAGGTTTTCATCAGATTCATCCTCACTTGATTCAGAGGAGGTATATTTGAGTACCTTGGCACCCTTTGCCATGAAGCAATAGGTGGGAGCGTAGTCATCATTGCCTTCATCAACCTTGTTGGTGAAGCCATTTTCTTCAGAGTTGAAGATGGACTTGCTGACGAATGCAGTAGCGAGAGCTAGGCTCGCCACACCGGACTCGGACTCCTCAGATGCCTCATCTTCCTCATGTTCCTCAGATTCAGCCTCAGAGTCCATTTCTTTGCCAATGAATGCCCGAGCCTTCTTGGTGCTGCTCTTCTTGTGCGATGAAGACTTTGAGGATTTTGATGATGAAGACTTTGAAGATTTCTTCTTCTTCGCATCATCAGAACTGTAATCCTTGTATTTCTTCTTCTTTGATTCCTTTTCCCACTGAGGACAATCTTGAATGTAGTGACCAGGTTTCTTGCATTTGTGGCATAGCCTCTTCTTATAGTCACTGGATGAGGAATCATTGCTTCTTGAGGATTTTCCAAAACGACCATGTCTAGAGAACTTCTGGAATTTCTTCACGAGCAGTGCTAGCTCCTGGCTCAGTTCTTCAGGATCACCAAGGCTACTACCAGAATCTTCACCTTCAGATTCAGAGACAGCCTTGGCCTTCAGGGCACGTGATCTGCGATAGCTCGAACCATAGAGATTTCTCTTCTCAGCAAGCTGGAACTCATGAGTGTTTAGCCTCTCGAGGATATCAGCGGGATCAAGTGACTTGTAATCTCCACGTTCTTGTATCATCAGTGCCAGAGTATCAAATGAGGAATCAAGCGATCTCAGCAATTTCTTCACCACCTCATGGTCGGTGATGTCAGTGGCACCAAGTGCTTGAAGCTCATTTGAGATGTCAGTGAGGCGATCGAAGGTTTGCTGAACATTTTCATTGTCGAGTCTCTTGAAGCGGTTGAAGAGATTGCGAAGAACGTCAACTCGAGAGTCATGTTGAGTTGAGACTCCTTCATTTACTTTAGACAGCCTATCCCAGATAAGCTCAGCAGTTTCCAAAGCACTCACTCTTCCATACTGCCCTTTGCTCAGATGGCCACATATGATGTTCTTCGCTTGAGAATCGAGTTGCTTGAATCTCTTCACATCAGCAACATTCAGAGAAGGTGTGACTGAGGGAACACCATTTTCCATAACATACCAGAGATCGTTATCAATTGCCTCAAGATGCATTCACATCTTATTCTTCCAGTAGGGGTAGTCCGTCCCATCGAAGGTAGGACACCCAGCAGAGACCTTGATCATACCTGCGGTCGACATAACTAAAACTCCAGGCGGTTAAACCAAAATCACACAGAACAAGGGAGTACCTTGCTCTGATACCAATTGAAAGTGCGTTATATCGACTAGAGGGGGGTGAATAGGCGATTTTTATGAATTCTTCACTAAGGAATTTCAGGGTGAGGAAATTCCTAAGCGAAGAACTACTTGCAGCGGAATAATTACTCAGATGTAATCATAACAGAACACAAGCATGGTCATTATGATGAAATGAAGACAAGCACAGAGTACAGAAAAGCGTAAACACAGGATAACACAGGATGAAGACAAACAGACTGAAGAAATTAAACTGAGGAAATTGAGAAACTTCAGTCAAAGTCTTCAAACAGATATGAACAAGCACACAACAACTGTAATGAGGAAATGAAAGAGTTGAGGAAATAGAACCAGTAGGCTTGGTGAAGACAGTGATTTGGTAGACCAGTTCCAACTGCTGTGACAGTTGTACGTCTGGTTGGAGCGGCTAGGTATTTAAACCTGAGGACACACAGTCCTCACCGTATTCTCCTTGAGCTAAGGTCACACAGACCTCGCCCAATCACTCGTGGTAAGTCTTCAGGTAACTTCCAAACCTTCACAAACTCGGTCACTCGGCGATCCATAATTTCCTCTTGGATGCTCTAGACCATGACGCCTAACCGTTTGGAAGATGCACAGTCTTCAAAGGTAACAAGCGTCGGATCCACGCAGGATCAATCTCTTCAGTGATGCTCAATCACTTTGGGTTTGTAGGTGTTTGGTTTTGGGTCTCCTCACTTGATGATTTTCGCTCAAAGTCCTCGGAGGATGGGATGCTCCCAAATGACAAGTGTCAGTTTCTCTCGGAGCAGCCAACCAGCTAGTGGTTGTAGGGGGTGGCTATTTATAGCCTAGGGAGCAGCCCGACATGATAAGACATAAATGCCCTTCAATGATATGACCGTTAGGTGGGTAGATATTTTGGGACAGTTGGCGCATAGCTCAGCAACGGTCAGATATTTGAGGCTCAATTTCCTCAGGGCTATCATGTTCCTCACTGTGTAGGCAATCCGCACTGGCGAATTCCTAACTCCTCAGTCAGAACAAATTCCTCAGCGACCAGAAGAACTTCGTTCTCTGTCACTGAAGAAATTGACTGAACTATATGAGATTTCCAATGGCTTCACTCGAAGGGATTGGTAGGTGTAGGATTTTGAGTTGAGCATCACATGGAAAAATTTCCTTAGTATTTCCTCGACCCCCTTTAACAGTACGATGTTTCCTATGACTCAAGAAAGAGAAAATGAAACTACAAAAACAAAAGTCTTCACGCTTCATGTTCCTCGAATAAATACCAAGTCTTCAAGGTCACACCAATTTCTTTACTTTCAAAGTCTTCAGAAAGTCTTCAGAAATCCAAAGTCTTCAATCAAAGACATTCATTTTTAGGGTCGACTTTCTCTGTAAATATCAAACTCCTCATAGACTTATAGACCTGTGTACACTCATAAACACATTAGTCCCTTAACCTATAAGTCTTCAATACACCAAAATCACTAAGGGGCACTAGATGCACTTACAATGGGATTCTCAAAAGAGCTTGTCAATATCTTCATCTTCTTCGGTGCTGAAGAATTTGATGAAGCAGATGCTTTCCTCTTCTTTACTGCTGCTCGCTCCGCAGCTTTGGTTTTCTTCGCTTCTGATGCAGAAGGAAGAACTGGACTTGGTGTTGGTGCAGGAGGAGCAGAGGAAATTGGTTCAATTACCTCAGGCACAACTGTTTCAGTTTGCCTGGTTGGTTCAGTTTCTTCAGGCTCAGCGGTTGATGCCTCAGCTGGCCTGGCTTGTTCCTCAGGCGCAACACTAGTGGTTGCCCTGGTAATTTCATCAGCGGTTGGAATAGATGCATCAGCCCTGGTACTCTCATTTTCATCAGCAGCCTGATCTTCATCAGCGGTGCTGGCATGTTCTTCAGTGGGTTGAGTAGATGCTTCACCCCGAGGAATTTCAATGTGCGTTGGAGCAGCATTTAAAGAAAATCCTTTCGCCAATTTGACAAATCTGACTTTGGCTCCTAGCCAGTCTGCACGGTAGGTGTCAAATTCATCACTGAGGTTTTTGATCTCAGTCTGAGCAGCAATGAGTTCATCAGTGGTCATTTTCACAATGTTCTTTTTCAGAAGTCGCTCCTTCTTGTATTCAGCTTTCTTCAACTGTCTGGCCTTCTCAAACTTCCATTTTTCTTCGCCTATGAAGGCGGTCAGCATGTGACTTTGGCCAGGAGTCAGCTTGAAGTCTGGCATAGGAGTGTTGGGATCCTTGTGCCAGAGATCAATGAAATCGAGGATCAACTTTGGATCCAAAAGCAGAGGCACATTTGTGCCTTTGGCTCTAGCGGCCCGGTGCTGCCTGTCTCTGATGAGTTCAGCGAGTTCCTCATCATTAGCTTAATCTTCACTAGACGGTACTTGGAAGGCAACTTGCTTCTTGTGAGGACTTGGTCTAGTGCCTCGTCCAACAGTAGCCTTGGTCTTCAGCAGAGTGGGCCTGTTGAGGAATTCGGAGGAGCTGAAGAACTTGCGGAGGCTCCTGAGGCAATTGAGATGCCAGTTGTCCTTTGGCACGAGGCGAGATGCACAGGTGCTGAGGACTTCGGAGGAGGAGCTGAGGACTTTGGAGGAGCAGGAGCAGCTTGAGGAATTTGCCGTGAGGGCTTTGCAGAGCTGGGCCATGAGGGCATTTCTAAGGTGCTTGGCCGTGAGGGCATTGAAGCAGAAGCACTGGGCTTGTGTGCGGGCTTCTTGGGCATAGCCTTCTTAGGCTTGCTAGTAGAGGCCTCAGCAGTGGCAGCAGCAGAATCTTCATTGAATTTCTTCACTACCTCTTTTGCCATTTTGGCCAGTTTAGCTTGAGCTTGGCCCATTCCTTGGGGAAATCCTCACCTCTTCTGATGCTAGAGGGATCAGCTTCTTGGCCTGGTGCCAATGGAGGTCTTGGGCATGGAGGGTGTACAACGAATTTCTTCATGTACTTGGGAGTGACATAGCGATATTCCCTCCATTCTCTGGCCCATCTCCTCTCTATCCTCTGAATGCGTATTTTGCGCTCATTCTTTGTCTCATGAGGAGGAGTGCAGTACCCTGCATAGATGTCTTCAGGTATCTCAAAAGCATTGTTGACTTCCAATTTCTTCCCTCCCTTCTGAGGTTTCTTGCCGTCAACCATTTTCTTCAGCTGAGGATTTTGAACGATTGAGTTCTCTCACGAGCTATGTAACTTTTCTTCAAGGAACGCTGCAAATGAGTTAAGTTGATGAGAACCTAGTGATTCAACAGCGGACATGTGTACCTGTGAACAGAGTATAGGTGCGAAGAATTTGGAGAGGTCATATGCGTTCTCAGAAGTTTTTGCAAAAAGAACAAGTTTGAGGAATTTGACCAGATGTGTCTTGAGGAATTTCACTAAGCGTTCTTTGACTTAGGTTCCAGAGTTGTATAGATTGGAAATCCACACAATTGAGGAATCTTGAAGAAAAATGTTGCTTAGGGAAACAGATCAAGAATAGATGTGTGTGTGAGGTATGTTACTTGCCCGAGATTCGATTGTCGGTATCCACATACCTAGTTCAATCTCATTACCGACAAGTCTCTTTACTCATTCCGTAATACATCATCCTGTAACTAACTCATTAGTCACTTTGCTTGCAAGGCTTCTTATGATGTGCATTACCGAGAGGGCCCGGAGATACCTCTCCGATACTCGAAGTGACGAATCCTAATCTCTATCTATGCCAACCCAACAAACACCTTAGGAGATACCTGTAGAGCATCTTTATAATTATAATCCTCGAAGGCGCGGCGCTGGCGCGCCATCTGATTGCGGACGTAATCCTCCCTCGCCCATTTGAGGGCGGTCTCGTCGGCGGCGGCCATGGCGTCGTGCTCCTTCTTCATGGGGAGCAACCCCAGCTCGGTCTTCGGTCTGACGAGGCAGGAAGAGGAAGGAGAGGGGCGGCCCTCGTTGATGACGAGGGTGCCGCCGCGGGTGCGGCGCCTGAGCGACATCTCCTGTGGCTCCGGCTTGACGGGGCGGAGCACCGACGAGCGTGAGGAAAGGGAGCCAAAGCCCGACGACGAGAAGGTCGCCGTCTCCATTCGCCGCGGCGTCCAGGAGCTACCACGACGGCGAGAGAAGGAGGGGGCGCCGGGTACTCGAAGCGCGGCGTGTTGCCGGCCTAGATGTGCTCGAGGACGGCTTCGAGGGTGTGGCCGGGGACGCCCCACTATTGGCGCCGTCCCTCGGAGTTGAGGCGGCCGCGGGGCTCGACGTCGTTCGTGGAGGCGAGTTGGTCGGCGTGGCGGCGGTCGAAGTACGCCGTTCGTGGAGGCGAGCTGGTCGGCGTGGCGGCGGTCGAAGTACGCCGTCCACAGCGTGTGGCTGTCGGGGCGCGTACCTCGGCTCGTCCTGCGCTTGCTCCGGCAGCGACGACCGGATGCGTGCTATCTCGACGCGTCGATCAGCACCGGTGGGCGCCCGAGGCACCAGAACGCCGCCGGCGCTCCGCCTCCACGAGCCCGGCACCCGCATGTCCGGTGGCGCGGGTAGTCGGCCTCGTAGAGGAGGCGCGCCTCGTCCTCGTGCAGATGGCAGCGGCCGAAACCGTTGGCCGCCGCACCGTTGCCTGGGAAGCGCTCGACCATTGCCGTCAACAGGGGAGAGAGGGGGAGAGAAGGGCGTCGGTGGCGAGGGGCGTCGGAGACGAGAGAGGGAGAGAGGGGCGTCTGTGGCGAGGGAGTGTGCGTTCACCGCGGAGGGAGGGCGACTTTTATAGCCGCGGATGGGCGGCGAGAGGGCTGCCGCCGTGTGTACGCGTGGCGGGAGCGGGTGGGACGCGCATCGCTGCGCCTTCACTACGCCGGCCGTGAGGCATCAATGGAAGGCTGATCGGCGCGGTAGCCTTCACATTGATTCCCGCGGGAACCGAGGCAATGAGGACGATGAAGGCAGCGAGTCGCTGACTCGGCGGCCCCACTTCTTTTCGCGCCAAAAAACGTTTCCCCCGGCGCCCTCGAGCGCGCCGGGGTTGGCCTGGGTCCGCCGGCGCCAAATTCAGCCCTAGCCGGCGAAAAGTGGGCTTCTGGGGCGCGACTGAGCCGATTTTTTGTCGCCGGCGAAAAAAAAGGGCCTTAGGGGGGGGCTTGTTGGGGGCGCGGCCGGAGATGCTCTAAGTGACTGTATGTATGCGTGCTAGAATGCGAGTGTGCACACGCATCCTGAATGTACTTCGTCAAAAACCCTTTTATATTATGGAACGGAGGAAGTATAAAAAAAGCAGGAATAAATCTTGGTTTAACCCACTAGCTAGCGCGGGTGGGTAGTAGCGCGAGTCCCAGGTTCCGGTGCATAAATTTTCTTATTTATTTCTTCCTCACCCACTGACAAATGGGACCGTATGTGCAAACAGGGTACTAGACTGTCACGTATTAAGTTTAAATGTCTAGCTTAAACAAAATACGAAGTCATACAATGAGCCGTATAATCACCGTAATAAGTATATAGCAATGGTATTGACCGTATTCTTCGAAGATGATATCTCCAAAAAATATTTTGAGTTTTGTAGGCTTTTTTTTTTCTCTTCACTCGGACCGGGGGATTAAAGTAGACCATTCACTGACGCATTTTACTCTTTTTATTACTTCCACCACGAACGATTTTATCGTACCAGTGCGCTCCGTGAAAACCGGAGCCACTCCGCGCACTGTGCACCTGCGCAGCAGTCCATTCACCGCGTCCCGTGAGAAAAGGGGCCCGACTCCCGAGCCTCCCATTGATCGCTCCCTCCCTCCCTAGAACCCCAAAAGCCTAGCCCCGTACTACTAGCATCTTCCTCCCAGAAGCAAAAGATTTCTGCCTGCGCAGCATTAACCACGCTCCCTCCCCCTCTCACCTCCCGTCGAGC
>NC_057799.1:554214482-554363596 GCF_018294505.1 Triticum aestivum | reverse complement strand
CCTCCTCGTCAATGCCGCCTGCTGCTCGCTCCGGCCGTTGCGCGTGAGAGGGCGGCCGGGGGTAGCTAGTGCGACAGCTCCGGTCTCGTCTCCGGCGGCATGGGGGAGACGGATTTGGGCGACGTGGTGCTCTCCTGGTCCGTCCGGGACATCACCGACGACGGCCTCTACAGGGCCAAGGTACGTGCGTCCAGTCGTCGGCGGCGCTGCTACTTCCAGTCTCTGCGGTTGCCAGCTTCAGGCATTTCGTTTTCGAATCTGTCCCAGGTGCATGCGCGCTAGGTTTCCGGCCGTGCTTTAATCTGGTGATTGATTAGTCGCTTCTGGTACACTGTTTGTTCCCTGCTCGTTAATGTGTATCCGAAGTTGGTCATTCTGATGCAAGTGTCAGGGAAGTGCAGCCGGCATGCTTGGACAGTCTCTCATCACGTAATCCTGCACACTTGGTGACACACACATGGTAGTATTTCAGGAAAATGCATGCCGCGCGTTGCTTGTTGGTGCCATGTGTGCCAAGTCCGAACTGAGAGAGAGGGCCGGACATTATACTCCAACAATCAATGCCATGCATGATTTCTAAATCACCGGGGGAGGTGTCCACTGCTGTTCGAAATGATGTACTGTACTGATTTGCTATGCCCATGATGCAGGCTCGACCTCATGTTGTATACGTTGGTGACACTTTTTTCTATGACAGATTATGTCTTTGGTTGATTAGCGTAACCTCCTAGGCAGTTGTGCTCCTAGGTGATCCGGGCAGCTTATGCCCTGTATTTAACTATCCTTTAACTATTTATCCTTGCTTGATCTTGCTGCAGATGAAATTGACCACATTTCTGTGCTCAAGCAATTCTGCTAGCATTAGTTTTTTCTAGAACTTGCCATAATTAGTTGAATGCCATTTCTGTGCTCAAGCAATTATTAAAGAATCTTTCGCTACCTATAGTCATATTTTCGTTTATACCCTTTTTGTGCAGGTTGAGACTATTCCCTACAAATTCACGTCACTTGATCACTATCTCCAATCGTACCGTGTTCCTCTGATCGAAGAAACCAGGGCATATCTGTGCTCACGCCTTGAACTCATCAATGAAGCGTCCTCGTCGAAGATACTTTCCTTGCAGGTAGCAGGAAAACCAGGATTATACTTCATGGATGTGGACTTTGGGGACAATGATGCTGGTTTTTCTACTGAGGCATATACGGCAAAGAATGGTGATATATTCATTTTGTCTAGCCTGAAACCTGAAGCTGTGGAGGACTCCAACCGATACGGTGTCACATATTGCTTGGCAATGGTTACTGAGGTTTCTTTGGATGATGAATACCAGAAGGGTTTCAGAGTTAAAGTCGCAAAGGATATTGGTTTGGAAGAAAAAGACTTAAGTAAATTCAGACATGCAATATTTATCAGTAATATCATGACAAGCATACGGATATGGAAAGCACTTTCCTTTGACACACACATGAATGACAATTTCATAGTAATCAAGTCGTTGTTAGCTCCAACAAATTTGGTAATATAACCTGGATAGTTGTGTTTTAGTTTTACTTGCTTTTTTCTTGGCCACTATGAATTGGTCTCTAACTTTTTGAGCTCCTCTCTGTTGGGTCTTCTGCAGGGTGATGATGTATGTGGTATCTGCGTTGAACAGGATGGGTGCTGTTTGCCTAATTTGACAGAGCAATTACTTTCGATTAACCTTAATCAATCACAAGTGGATGCTATTGAATCTGTGATCTCAGCTGCACGATGTAGGCATATGAACCTCTTGAAGCTTATATGGGGTCCACCAGGTACTGGAAAGACCAAGACTGTTAGTGCTTTACTATGGGCTTTGGCGTGTATGAAATGCAGAACTCTTACTTGTGCCCCCACTAATGTTGCTATCGTTGGAGTTTGCACTCGTTTCCTTCAAAACTTGAAGGATTTCAACCAGCACATTGACGAAAACAGTCTACCCTTGTCTCTTGGAGATGTTGTGCTGTTTGGGAACAAGCAGAGAATGGACATCACCGAGGATCTTCAGGAAGTTTTCTTGGATTTTCGTGTGGACGAACTTCTTGAGTGCTTTTCATTGTTGTCTGGATGGAGGTACAGAATAGCTTCAATGGTATCCTTTTTTGATGACTGTGTGTCACGTTACGATATGCTTCTTGAGGATGAAGAAAAGAGTGATCCTGCGAGCTTTCTGGACTTCATAAAGAAGCAGTTTGATGTGACAGCAGCAGCTCTGAAAAGATGCATCGTGAAGTTGTGGGTTCACCTTCCTGGAAAGTGCTTTTCTCGCAATGGTGCCATAAATATATCTACTTTGCTTAATATGCTGGGAAAATTTGGCACCCTTCTGTGCGACGTAGACTTGACCGACGAGGGCTTGAAAAGGGTCCTTCATTGTTTGTCAACTGAAAACTCTGTTTGTGCACAGCCTATATCTTTTATTGAGAAAGAACTGGATGGAGCAAGGTGTACATGCCTTAAATTGCTTAAAGATCTACAACACTCTCTTAATTTACCCACTGGAGTAGACAAAAACTGGCTCCAGAGCTGCTGCATACGTAATGCTACACTTCTGTTCTGTACTACTTCTAGCTCTTATCTGCTGCATTACATGGAGATTGCACCCCTGGACGTCTTAATTGTTGACGAGGCAGCTCAGGTGCGGGAGTGTGAGTTGGTGATCCCACTACGTTTGCATCGGTTGAAGCATGTTGTTTTGGTAGGAGATGACTGTCAGCTGAGTGCAATAGTTAAAAGTCAAGTAAGTTTCGTCTTACCCTCTTTATACTGTATATATGGTGTCATAATTTCATTCCATAGTATCAGTGCAGTTGTCTACAACATCAACTTCTGATACTAAAATGCCACAACACCTTTTTAGCTATTGGTGCATCTGTCCACAACACTAGTAATCACGCGCGTGAATGCACGTCTTGTCTAACATAAATTAATAAAAAAAAACAATTTTACCGTACAATGTTCGTTTTAACATTGGAAAGTCAATGAAGATTTAAACCATAAAAGTTGCAAACATCAAAATTAACCAAACATGGAAATGTCTGCATCGGATAATTTTAATATTTCTCTTCAAGTTGGATGGATAACACAATCAATACACCAGTTCAAATGGCTCAAAAACTAGCTGGATTTGTTACAAGTATTTTTGGAATATTTTGGTATAGGTCTTTTTGGGAGATTGGTTCATGATAATCTTAGTTCTTACCTTTCATTTGGAAACAAGCTGGATATGTTCATGATAATTGTAGTTCTTACCTTTCATTGTTTCTCTTTAGGTATGCAGAGAAGCTGGCTTCGCTACAAGTCTTTTTGTGAGATTGGTTACTCTGAAATTCGATAAACATTTGCTGAATATACAGTATCGTATGAATCCTTGTGTTAGCCAGTTTCCAAATGCTCAGTTTTATGAGAGGAAGATTTTAGATGGTTCAAATGTCTTGTCTCCTAGCTATAACAAGGATTATGCATGCCTCCCTTTCGGCAGCTACACTTTTATAAATGTCACGGATGGAAGGGAAGACAAAGAAAGCACCGGAAACAGTCGAAGAAACATGGTTGAAGTTGCTGTTGTTCTGCACCTGATCCAAACCATCTTTAAATGTATGTCTAAGCTGAAACCTATCTTTTCTCGCAACCTTAATATCCTGCCTCGATCTCCTTGGTAGTTATTAATTTGTTTCTATATGAAGCTACTCGGCTGATATAAGATGCAACTTTAGAAGCTTATATGCTCTTCCTTTCTTGTATTACATGTTGTGTTTTTTTAGAGAAGGAGGATCACCCCCGGCCTCTTGTATTACATGTTGTGTAACCTTCATTGATATAAAGGTGATCACTGCAATAATTTATGTTCAACAATCCAGTTTGTTACTTGTGTATCTTGTGATGTGTTAACTATCTGGGTTTATGAAAATTAAATTCTCTATGTTTTACCAGTTTAATAGGTAATGCTACATGTTTTACTTAGACAACTGAGAACATTAAGTAGATGACTTGAAAGATGAAACATCATGCTCTATTAGAGTTGTTGTCTGCTACATTTACCCACTTTTAGGTATTTGTTTCTATCTTCAGAGTGAAAAAGTAATGCATAGTCAACTTCAATTTGCTAAAGAAAATTATCTAACTAACCTTGTGCGAAATCAACCCTGAAAGATCAGTAAATTTACCAGCTTAGTATTTTCTCCAGGTTGGAAAATTACAGGCAAAGGGCTCAGCATTGGTGTGGTCTCTCCATATAGTTCTCAAGTTGATGCAATTAAAGGCAGACTTGGCAAAAAATACGACACATGTGATGGCTTTCATGTGCGGGTCAAGTCCATTGATGGTTTCCAAGGAGAAGAGGATGATATTATAATACTATCAACGGTTAGATCCAACGGGAACGGAGTTGTTGGATTTCTTGCTGATAACGGAAGAACAAACGTTGCTCTTACCAGAGCAAAGTGTGCATTTTTTCGGGCCTTTGTTTTGTTACCGTTTAAAGTATGTCATGTTGATAATATAATTCATCCAATGATGCTTTATTTGATGCAGGCACTGTCTTTGGATTGTTGGGAATGCTCATACACTGTATAAAAGTGGAACTGTCTGGACAGACCTTGTTGCTGATGCTCAAAGACGTAAATGTGTTTTCAATGCCACTAATGATGCGGCCATATGTAAGTTGGTTTTGCAAGTAAAGCAAGAGCTTGATGAACTTGATGATCTTCTTAATGCTGATTCGGCGGTTTTCAACAATGCCAAATGGAAGGTAAGTAACATAGTTTAGTCAGTTACTTTGACCATACTTTCATGTGCTGACTATTCTTTCATGTGCTCCCTCTATGTGCGTTTATTTTCCTCCTTTATCTTTTTGCTAGTTAGTTTGCTTGGCTTCATCTTGTGTGGCTGTGCCATTTTGCGCTATTTTTTTATCACGTTTGGGCGCATGTTCAAGAACAAAATTAAGTAGGTTCTGTGATGTGCATTTAGTTTACTGGAATGCAAACCACATGTACACAGGTGTCTGATGAGACTCTTTCTAGTTGTCTGTGAGTACTGGGTTTATTAAATTTACAATTCCTTTTTAGCATTTGACTTTTTGTGTGGTCATGAAGTGTGGCTTTAATTCTTGGGATCATCTATGTGGTCCACCTGTCTCTGTTATGCAGGTTGTAATTGGGGAGGTTTGTCATTAAGATTTACAGGGACATGTGCTACTTTGCATCATGCTATGTAAATATATGGTTCTTTCTATGTATTAAAGGCCATGTGTGAATCTCTTAACTTCTTCTTTGAAGAATATATCTGTTCTTAGTTTCTTGAATTCATTCTCTCAGGCTCTAATTTGTTTATTGGTAAATTCAACAGGTCATTATTAGCGACGAGTTTAGAAAGTCTTTCACCAAACTGAAGTTGTCACAGCTCAGGAGGGAAGTACTCCAAAAGCTTATCAAACTTGGCAGTGGTTGGAGGACAACAGTTAGAAACTTAGATATACCTGGTGTTTCCAATCATGCAAAAGTATACAAGATCAGGGACCTTTATCTTATTTGGAACATTGACATGGAGAAAAGGGAAAGAAAGTATATCCAGATAATAAAAATTTGGGACCTACTCTCACAACAACATGTTGCAAGAACAGTTCAACGTCTCGAGGTTGTTTTTTCCATGTACACAGATGATTGCCTGGATCATTGCAGAAGAGTGCAGACACTTGGGTATGTGTTGTTCATTGTTAGTGGGCTATTCTCTGGTTCCTCGTGTTCTTTTACCTTTTATGCTTGAAATGAACTGTTTGTAAATACTCATGCTTACAAATGAGTTGCTTGTAGACATTCTTCTTATTTTCTGCCTCATTTTTTGGGTGGTAACAGGAAACTGGAGGTTCCTATGGTTTGGAATGTTGAGCATGATATTATTCGCTTTAAGAAGGATTGCAGAACTGATGCTCAGGAAGAGCGTGATGTCGTGGATGCATCACATGCCATGGAAAATTCAAAAGTTAGCGAAAGCTTCTTGCTTATGAAATTCTACTCGTTATCCACTGGAGTGGCAAAACATTTGCTGACAGCTTCTGATGGTTCGGAAATCGATATCCCCTTTGAACTGACTGATGAAGAAAAGATGATAATCCAATTCCCGCTCACTAGTTTTATACTTGGGAGGTCAGGCACTGGAAAAACCACTGTATTGACAATGAAACTGTATCGAAGAGAGCAACAGTCATTGATTGCCTCCCAGGGTCTAAATTTGGATGGTGATGATTTATATGGGATGGATGACAAAAATATTATGGCACTGAACGACATAGGAGAAAGTTTTGTGAAACAAGTGTTTATAACTGTAAGCCCAAAGCTGTGTTCAGCCATAAATAATCACATTTCTGGACTTAAAAGGTAAGTCTGCCGAACTAGTGACCTATTTAGAAGTTTACACGTGTTTAGTATTTTCAAGCATGTTTGTAGATACATTTAAAGTGGGCAGAAATATGTGCACAAGTTGGTTCAAGATAATTTTTCGCTGTACTCACTCCATTCCACTGTATTTATGACAATTTATTTTTATTTGCATGGGTACTGTATTTATAACTTCAAACTCTTTACATTCTTTGTGATCACCTTACCGAAAAAGGCTTTCGCCCCGCTTTATATATAAAGCAATGATCATCCCAATTCGATACAAACGCACGCCACCAGAACACACGCACACACCCAAGGCAGGATACATAGGCGCTGAGTGCAGCAACACCACCCCTAGCACTACAAGAGCAACCGGGGGACCTCAACCGTGAACACGCCACCGCAATGAGATGAAGCTACATACGACGAACTGTGGGCTCCAAGGCGGCGCGCCTTCAAGAAGATTACAACACTAAAGCATCGCCACCGCCCGATCCGAGGATCAGAGTTTCCCCTGGAGCAACACGCGGGCAATGAGAGCCACGACGACGCCTTCAAGAAGGGAACGAGCTTCGCCGCCGCCGGTCCGTCCGAAGATAGATCAGGTTTTCACCCCGGCCAATACTCACCGCCACCGAACGCCACACCCCGGCGACCACGCCGCCCACACGGCCATGGCCACCGGGCAGCACCGTGCCACGGGCTCTGCCCATGAGCACCTTGGTACCACCACCAGGGCCGCCGCCCCGGCATCCAAGACCTTGACACCACCTCACCCGAGACAAGCCGCTACCCCAACCAAAGAGACGAGCGAAAGGATCCGCCTTTCTCACACCTAGGCGGCCCCAGCGCCGAGACCCAATAGGCCGGCCAAAAACTGGCCTCCATCAATCGGTCCTGCTGCTGGGCGCGAGACGAGCTTGGTCCTACTGCCGGGCGCGAGACAAGCTCGGTCTTGCTGCCGGGTGCGAGACGAGCGATGGACCGCAGCTGGGGAAGGGCCAACCCTTTGACGAAAGTAGCGCCCGATGACGAGGAGAGAGGTCGAAGGCCGTCACAAGCCGCCTACGGACGAGCCGATGCCGGAACAAGCCAGCCGCCGCCGCAGCCGACCTGCTAAGCTGCCGTGGAGCCACCCACGACCGGAGCAGCAGTCACACCGGGCCACTGCCCAACCTGCGTCGTCCAGCGAGCTCCAAGCATCGAAGCCGCCGGGCACTCACCCGCGCCACCAGCCACCATGGCCGCCGACTGCACCAGATCTGCGACATAGGCCCGCGCAGCCGATGCGTCACCATCGGCCATCCCCGCCGCCGAGCCACCACCACATCGCCCGCGAGCACCATCCGGACCGCACCCAACCTCACCTACCCGGAGCAGCACAAGCTTCGATCTGCCTTGGGCCCAGATCCGGTCCGCCCGAGCACAAACCCTAGGTCGTAGCCACCTTGACGAGCGTTCGCTGCTCGCCGCCGACCCGTACCCAGGAGAAGGGAGATCGCAACCGCCACCCGCACCCCGTCGTCCAGCAGCAAACGCCGTGCCGCGCCCCTGCCGACGACCCGTGCAACCCCCACGAGCTACCACCACCGTCCCAAAGCACGGGAGGACCCAGCCAGAGACAGCACCAGCCACCGGAGCGACGCCCCAGCCAGGGACCGCCACCATCGCCGGTGCGAAGCCCAGCACCACCCGAGGTGCCGGTGGCCAGATCTGGCCGCACCAGATCGAGCCACGACGGTCAACACGGGCGCGCAGCGAGCGGCTCCCCACGCCGCCACCAGGAGTCGCCGCGGGAGCGCGGCACGCGCGTGACCCCGCCGTCGACGCCCATGGCCGCGCCGCCACGCCCTGCTGCCAGCGTGCCGCCATTGGCTGGAGTTGCCCGCCCGCGACGAGCCCGCCAGCCGTGGGGAGAGAGGCTCCCGCCGCCGCCGACGCCGACCGGGCTTTGCCCGGCGGCGGTGAGGAGAAGGGATGGAGAGGAGGGGGCCCTCTGCCGGCGGCTAGGGTTGGCCCGTCCGTGGGAGCGGGAGCGGGTGGGATACGCTGTTCGGTCTGCTCGTCTTGCTGTTGTCATCACCTTTTGAAGTGTTAGGGGTTCAATACATCTGAAGTACATTTTTTTCTCTGATATACTTTAATAATTTTAAAGAACCTATACCTATGGGGACTAGCCCTTATGGGTGGGCTCGGCTTGCCCACACGAAGAGCCAACCAATAAACGCTCCGTTTTTTGGGGGTTGAAATTTGCATTTTCCGAATGATATTCACTATTAGTATTTTGTGAGTTATATGAATCATGTTCCTCATATTAGTTCTAAGTTATTTCAATCTTTTATAGGTTTGTTTGTGGTGATGTCTCTAATCAGACTAGCATTCTTCATATGCACGACATCTTTGATGACCAGGAAGAGTTCACAGAAATACCTGAGAGTTTTAGCAATCTACCTCATGAGCACTATCCTCTTATTATAACATATCGAAAGTTCTTGATGATGCTTGATGGAACATGCCAGACGCCATTTTTTGATGTGTTCTATGGCGAACTGAAGTCTAGTGTTGATAGAGGGCATTCAAAATCTCATGCGCTGGAAACGTCTATTGAATTGAAGGAAGTTACCTATGAGAAATTTGCTGCTTCGTATTGGCCTCGTTTTAATGCAGACCTGACCAAGAACCTTGATGCATCCACTGTCTTCACTGAAATAATTTCTCATATAAAGGGTAGATATCAAGCAAGCATGCCTTACACCGGCAATCTTGGAAGACAAGATTATGTGATGCTCTCAGATAAAAGATTTTCATCTCTGAACAGCGAGAAGAGAGATAGGATTTACAATATTTATGTTGATTATGAGAGTATGAAATCCACTGACAGAGAGTTTGATTTGTCAGATTTCGTCAATCGTCTTCACATCAATCTTGTATCCGAGGGCTACAAAGGAGATCTGGTGGATTTTGTTTACATAGATGAGGTGCAGGATCTAACCATGACACAGATAGCACTTCTTAAGTATGTCTGCAGGAACTTCAAGGAAGGCTTTCTTTTTGCTGGTGACACGGCCCAGACTATAGCAAGGGGTATCGATTTCAGGTTTGAAGATATCCGTTCACTTTTTTATACTGCATTTCTCTCAGAAACTGAAACGTTTAATCAAGGACTTCGACATGGAAAACAAGTCCAACTCTCTGACATGTTCCAACTGTCTCAGAATTTCCGCACGCATTGTGGCATCCTTCACATGGCACAAAGTATCATGAGCCTTCTGTACTTCTTTTTCCCGTCAAGTGTTGACAAGCTTAATCCAGAGACTGGACTTGTATATGGAGAAGCTCCCGTGCTGCTGGAATCTGGTAATGATGAAAATGCAATTATGACTATATTTGGAGAAACCAAAAGTAAGCATGGTAACATGCATGGGTTTGGTGCTGAGCAAGTCATATTAGTTCGTGATGATGCTACCAAAAAACAAATTGTTGATCTTGTTGGTAAACAGGCTCTTGTTTTGACTATTGTTGAATGTAAGGGCCTTGAGTTCCAGGTATGAGCATCTAATTTCACTAAATTTGTGTCCATTTTGCCAAAAAAAAAGGTTAAATGTCATGTTTAAGATTTTGATTATTCTTACTTTGAATACATTGTGTAGGATGTGCTGTTGTACAACTTTTTTGGCTCGTCGCCCTTAAGAAACAAATGGAGAGTTCTGTACGGCTACATGAAAGATAAAGATATTATAGCACAATCTGAGGAGATCTCTCATCCGGGTTTCGACAGAAGCAAGCATCATCTTCTATGCTCAGAGCTGAAGCAACTCTATGTTGCAATCACACGCACGAGGCAAAGACTCTGGATATGTGAGAATACAGATGATTACTGTCGACCGATGTTTGACTATTGGAAGAAGTTGTGTCTTGTAGAGGCTAGATTACTTGATCCTTCCCTCATTCAAGCAATGCAGACAGGAAGCAGTACGGATGATTGGAGGCTACGGGGAATCAAGGTTAGTGATCTTACTTGTTTGTTGTGGAAAGCCAGTTTACCTTGCTATGCATTATGTATTCGGACCTTTTTATTTTCATGGAATTGATGGGACTTTTATGTCTGACAATTGGTCTATGCACAGAATTCTTTTAGAGGCGTAACTGTGCATATCTACTTACTATTTTACTGCAATTCTCTTTCGAGGTTGTTATTCCATCTCAGAAGTGCTCTTTTTTCTTGTAGTTATTCAACGAGAGGCAATTTGAAATGGCTACAATGTGTTTTGAAAAAGCTGGTGATGCATACAAAGAGAAGTGGGCAAGAGCTGCCGGACTTGTAGCAATTGCTGAATGTGCCACATCCTCAAAATTGGAGAATGGCAAGGCTCCAATGCTAACAGCATCAGAGATTTATGAGTCCATAGGCATGCATGAGAAAGCTGCTATGTGCTATATGAAATTAGGTGGCCACAAAAGAGCATCAGAGATTTATGAGTCCATAGGCATGCATGAGAAAGCTGCTACGTGCTATATCAAATTAGGTGACTACAAGAAAGCAGGTCTGCTGACTCTCCATCATTTTCAAGCTGTATTCATACTTCTGAGATTTATCATTCCATAACGTATTTTAAATAAGTTGTTCCTAAAGACTTACCATATTACTGTAGTAAATACCTTCAATTTTGTAAACATTCATGCAGGTTTTTAGCTTTCACATGGACAGTCTTTAGACTCTTTACATCACACTCCACGCTGCTATATCTGACCAAACATTATTTTCCTTGCATTTCCCTAGGTATGGTCTACATGCAAAAATGTGGTGCTTCCTGGCTTGAGGATGCTGGTATCTGTTTTGCGAGGGCTGAATGCTGGTCGGAGGCAGCTGAAGTGTTCTTCAAAGCTAAATGTTACCCTGAGTGTTTCTCAATGTGCTCGAAAGGAAAACTATTCAATCTTGGCTTGCAGTTCCTGCAACAGTTGGAGGAGGAACATTTGCTTCAGAATTCAAAATCCTTAGAGGTTTCTGCTATTAGAAAGACGTATCTTGAAAATTGTGCTCAGCATTATTCTGAGTGTGGTGACATAAAGCGTATGATGCCTTTTGTTAAGGCTTTCAGTTCTATGGATCATGTACGGGCATTCTTGAAGTCTAAGAATCTTCTTGAAGAACTGTTTAGCCTAGAGGTGGATATGGGTAATTTCCTTGAAGCTTCAGGAATAGCAAAGCATAAAGGAGACGTCTTGCGGGAGGCAGACATGCTTGAGAAGGCAGATTTGTTTGAGGATGCAACACGGCTTCTCCTCCTCCATATCATTGTAGATTCTTTTTGGTCTTCAAATAGCAGAGGGTGGCCTCCCAAAAGATATCCAGAGAAGGAGCAAATGCTTGCAAAAACCAAAGAGATGGCAAAAAAGGTCTCTGAGTGCTTCTACTGCCTTGTTTGCCTGCAAGCTGATGCACTGTCAGATATGAACAAGTCTCTTGCCAGTTTAAATTGCACTTTTCTTGAAGGCAGAAAATGTGGAAACTTCTTTGTTGAATTCATCACTTCCCGTTCGATTCTTGATGTCCACCTTCAGTCTCGAGCCTCTGGATACAATTTGGAATTAGGGCCAGGATCTGAAGATGAAAGTAGCTGTAATGATATGGTGGCTCATAACCAGATATCACCCCAAACCCTAGCGTATGCCTGGAATCACTGGAAGTCAATCGTAATGAAAGTGCTATCTCATCTTCGCCACACTGATGGTCCAGAATTAAATGAATACGAAGATCTTTGCGTTAAGTACTTTGGGTTGAGGAAAGATGGTGAAGATGCCCGATACTTTGTGCTTAACATGGACTCAAGTTGGCTCTCTAGCACAGGCAGAAATTCTTTGCAGCAAGATGGCAACAGATGTTGGCTGGATGTCCTTCAGTATCATTCATGTGCCCAGTCTTTCTTGATGAATGAGTTGTCTTCTGTTGGTTTCAGTGTACTTAAGAAGTTGGAGTCCATTGCTCAAATTTCTCCAAAGCCATCATCTTCATATGCCCTGGTGAGAACTATCCTTATTGTAAAAGAGATAGCTAACTTTTTGGAAGAACCAGAGTTCAGTATGCCGAAAAGTACAATGAAGTTAAGAAGCTTCTCTGTTCTCTGGGAGCGTCGCTTCTTTGAGTTAATTTTTCTTGTCTGGAGAGATGGGGCAAGGAGGAGCCTCTTGCATATACTTGACTCACCAGCTTCGTATGGGCTGATTGCTGATTCCCTTGGTGCAAATCTTCAACCAACAAATAAAAATTTAACTCATGGGCATCTTGGGAGGACAACCATACTTCTGCTCCATGCAGCACGATTGGATGATGGACTGATTTCAAGGCTGCTACAGTACCTAGACAATGATTCTGAGTGGGCAGATTTTTATCGATGTTTGAAGATATTTCTTGATACTGGTGTTCTTACCTCCTTGATCTCGAACTTTAGGCTTGCCCTCGATTTTACCTTCAATTGTGTGACGTGGAGGGATGAACTGGACTACATATCTCCAATATGCTATGTGGGTCTGATGGAGTGCCTTGGTTTTTTGTCTTCAGCACACCTTCTACAGAAAGGTTGTATGTACTGCACGAAATCTCTGTTGGTCAATATGCTGGAATGCCGTACCAGCAAGGTTTACCTTGACACCTGCCTGGCAGCTACTTCAAGACCAGATTGCGATCTTGATCATACGGCGTCCGAATCAGGCCATTCAGGTCATTTCATATTAGAGACCATTATGACTATCTTGACAGAGAAGAAAATGCTTCAGGAGTGGGTCCAGAAGACTTCAACTCCTAGTTGTTCATACAAAGCAGTCCTCCTGAGATTAGTGGTCACACTTTATCCACTGATCCTAACTCATGATCTGGAGATTTCCCATTATAAGCTCACAGATACTCTTCTGGAGTGTGGAGTCTTTAAGGATTTACCTCTGGAGTTCTCTCAGAAGATTGTACATGCTTTACGAACGAGGTCTCGCAAACCAAGCAACTTCATAAGAGTGGTTGCTGATGCACTTGCTGCAATCGGAGATCGTCTGGTAGTTATGGGTTCACCTGAAGGCCCAGCAATCTGCGAAAACATAAACGCTTATATGATTAGCACAGAGGATTTGAGTGATGTTCAGAAGGTAATGGCTCTTCTTTGTTCTCAAGAGGCAAGCTCTGTAAAGCAAGATGCCACACTGCCAGAAGAATCTGATGGTAACAAATTCTGCAATGTTGCTGGAAACGTTCCGAAGACCGTACAAGATAATAAGATGGAGAATACAGGAGAGATGGATTTAAGTGGTGAGAGTGCTGCCTTCTGGGAGAAGCTTGAGACTTTTCAAGTCAACAAGGAAGGCCAGGTGACTTTCATATGTTATAATGCCTGTTGTGTAATTTTTCCACTTTGTCCCATTGCTTCGCAGCTGCCAAGTTATTCTGAAAGCTGATTTTCTGCAGAAAGATGCACGGTTTATTATTGAGTTCCTTAGGAGGGCCGTTCCATGGCTGGCTGATGCACAATTGCTGGAAGAGGTCAGGCACGTCTGCAGCGAGTTCGAAGAACGTACTGCCAGGTAACCAAATGCTGAATTAGGGCTAACTCTTAATTCCTTAATGGCAGTAAAAATGCTGAATGGAAATTGGCAGACATGTATGAGTGACATCTTGTAAAACATGACTAGGGCATCCCTAGGTCTTCTGAAAACTTACCATTTGCGCAGGACGGGTCTGACCGTGGAGGAGGATCTATTCTCAATGTGGCAAGATGGTGAGAACAAACTGCGTACGATCATCAGCTATCTGCGTTCCGCGAGGGCGTCCACGAAAGAAGATGAAAGGAGGAATGAAGCTGCAGCCGCTGCCCTGCCGCAGACCGATGGAGCGGGCGAGCGAGCCAGGCGTTCAGACAATGTTCCTGATAGGGGAGAAAGGAACACGGCGGAGCCGGTGAAGGAAGAAGCGGCGGCGGCCGCCGCCCCGACCTCGCAGAAGGCGGCACAGAAGCAGAAGGGCAGGAAGAAATCGAAGAAATGCAAAGGCCGTGGCAGGAAGTGAGCCGCTGCAGCTGTAGCCCGCGGTGTGGTTTCCCACCTGCAAACCGTCGGATGCGTTGGAGAAACTTGTTTTGTACCGTCACTGTATATAACTAGCGTATGGGAAAGGCTTATTTGGCGTAATGTTGTTGCCTTGGTGCTACTGGCCGTGCATGTCGTTTATGGGAAGGATCGGATGATTCTGCCTATAGTGACCGTGCGTGTAGTTACTACCTCCGTCTCTTACAAAAACGTCTTATATTTTGAGACGTCGGTAGTATTACATTTTTACCACAAATTATCCCTGATCCATCTACCTACATAACCAGCTGGGTTGTAGCTAGGGTTCATCATTTTGAATTCCCCAATTCTGCCTCTGGAAAGACATATTACACTTCATACTCAAATCAATACTCCCTCCGTTTCAAAATAGATCACTCAACTTTGTACTAACTCGAGTATCAAAAAGAGAGCGCATCTGAGTTTATACTGCAACCCAGGTACGATCGTTCGATGTCAAACAAAATGACTTGAATGCCACTACAAAATGACTTGAATGCCACTGGAGGCGTGCAGGAATATGTTTCTGATCTCACATCATACTAGTTGCTTGCAACCGCCTCCGGGTCGCCTCCAGCAACTCCGAGGCTTCCCCGTCACCAACCTCTCGAGCGCCGCCTCGCTAGATCCCCTCGCCGCCGCCGGCGCTCGCCACCCCGGCCGGCCGACCCTCCTCGCGCTCCCAAATCCCCATCCCTCCTCCTCCTCCTCCTCCTTCCATGCGCAGATCGACGCAGCGATGCGGATCTGGCAGGTCGGAGTGATGTTTTTTGGCCCTAGCGTTTTCTACCGCCGCTGGCGTGTGCATCCTCTACCGCGGCGCCGGAATGGTTTGGGAGGCGAGATCCCGGCGTGGGATTTTACAAGATCTTCGTGATCTTACTGCTACGAATCTCTATTTGCTTTGGCGGGGTCTTTGTTTTCTTTTTCTTCTTCTTTTGTTTTCTTTTGGCTTTGTGTATTCTTGATGTTTAGACTTTAAACATTATGTTGTTGCAGAGGCTAGGTGTATTTGGTAAATATTAATATATTTTCTTTATCAAAAAATGATTGAGATGCTTGAATAACCGTGTTTAGGTTGCGAAAGAAAATCATTTTTTTTTTTTGGATCTGAAAGAATCAAGTGAGTCGGGCCGAGGAGATTAGAGTTGAAGATGGGAATCACCAATCTCCGGCATATCGCCAAGCCGCCGCTTTGGCAGTCATTGGTGTGATAGGCGTAAGCTGCATTGGTCTGCTACACCACTATTGCCGGCTCGTTGGAGATCACGCTGGAGCAAGAAAGAAGAAAGAGAAAGAAAACAAAATGCACAGCCAGTAGCACCAAAGCAGGAAACAATACATACATTGACACATACATCCATCCATCCATCCAAGCAAAACAAGCCCAAGGCCATGCGCTGGTTTCTCCAGCGCAGCTGTGGAACTACATCTACTACAGCAGCTCACTTCTTGAAACGGCCTTTGTGCGGTTCTTTGGGTTTCTTGTTGCTCTTCCTCCCCCGAGCCGCCTTTTGTGCCGCCGCTTCCTCCTCCTCCACCCATTCCGCCTCGTTGCCTGAGCACCCAGTCCATTCGTCTGCTTCGTCGGTCTGCGACTGGGCATCGGTCTCGCTGTCTGAGCATTCAGTCCATTCGTCTGCCCCATCAACCTGCCACTGGACTTCGTTCCTCCTGCCGCCTTCCTTCGCGGCCGCCCTTTCAGAACACAGGAAGCTGATGATCATCTGCAGTTTCTTCTCACCATCTTGCCACATTGAGTACAGATCCTCCAGAGTCAGACACGATGTCTTCTCCGTCCTGCGCAAAGGGTGAATTTTCACAAGAATTGGGGATCACCTAATCATGGTCATGTTTTACACTAATGTATTTATACTGCCATTAACAAGACAAGAGCTGGTACTAAGCATTGGCTTACCTGGCAGAACGTTCTCCGAACTGACTGCAGATGTGCCTGGCCTCTTCCAACAATTGTGCATCAATCTTTTCTTCAAAGCCTGTTTGCTCCAGCCATCGAACGGCACTTCTAAGGAACTGAATAGTGACCCTTGCATCTTTCTGCAGAAAAGAAGCTTTTAGAATAACTTGGAATCTGCGGAGCAATGGGACAAAGTGGAAAATAACAAAACAAGCATTGTAACATGAAACTCGCCTGGCCTTGCTTGTTGACCTGAAACGTCTGAAACTCATCCCAGAAGGGAGCATTCTCATCACTTAAATCTATTTCACTTGTACTCTTCGCCTTATTAGTATCCTGTACAGCCTTAGGAATGCTTTCGATGCCAGCAGATTTTTTTGGCAGTGCAGCCTCTTGATTTACACAACTCGGCTCTTCAGAACGAAGAAGAGCCATTATCTTCGGAACATCATGCAAATCCTCCTTAATAATCATATAGGCTTTTATGTTTTGACAGATTGCTGGGACTTTGGGTGAGCCCACCATAACTACCATAGGATCTCCAACTGCGTCCAGTGCATCAGCAAGCACTCTTGTGAAGTTGATCGGCGTGCGATGATTTATTTGCAAAACACGGACCATCTTCTGAGAGAACTCCAAAGGTAAATCCTCAAAGACTCCGCATCGCACAAGAGTATTTGTGACCTCATAACAATTCCACTGAGTTAGGATCAGTGGATAAAGTGTGACCACTAGTCTCAGGAGGACTTCAGAGTATGAACTAGGAGTTGATGTCTTCTGTACCCACTGCAAGAGCATATCCTTGTCTGTCAACATAGCCATAATTGTCTCAAATATGAAACGCCTTGATGAGCGTGCCAAACAATCAAGATGGTAATCTGGGCTCGGATTAGATGTCAGGCAGGTATCAAGGTAAACCTTGCTAGTACGGCACTCCAGCATATTGACCAACAGAGACTTCGTGCAGTATATACAACCTTTCTGTAGAAAGTATGATGAAGCCATGAAACCAAGGCACTCCATCAGACCCACATAGCATATTGGGGATATATACTCCAGTTCATCCCTCCGCATCACACCACTGAAGGTAAAATCAAGAGCATGCTTAAAGTTCAATATCAAGGGGGGTCTTGAAATACCAGCATCAAGAAATCCCTTCAAACATTGATAACAATCTGCCCACTCAGAATTATTGTCCAGGTAATGTAGTAGTCTTGAAAGTAGCGCATCATCCAGTCGTGCTGCATGAAGCAGAAGCATGGTCGTTCTCCCAAGATGCCCATGAGTCAGATTTTTATCTGTTCGCCGAAGATGTGCACTAAGAGAATCAGCAATCAATCCATATGCAGCTGGCGAGTCAAGTATATGCAATAGGCTCCTCGTCGTCCCGTCTCTCCACGCAAGAAAAAATAGCTCAAAGAAGCGACGCTCGCAGAGAACAAAGAAGCTTCTTAACTTCATTTTTGGCACACTGAACTGTGGTTCTTCCAAAAACTTTTCTATCTCATTTATAATAACGTTAGTTCTCACCAGGGTATACAAAGATTCTGGCTTTGGAGGAATTTGAACAAATGACTCCAACTTCTTAAGTACACTGAAACCAACAGAAGACAGCTCATTCATCCAGAAATACTGAGCACACGAATGACACTGAGGGGCATCCAGTAAACATCTGTTGCCATCTTGCTGCAAAGAACTTCTGCCAGCATTAGAAAGCCAACTTGCATTCATGTTAAGCACCACATATCTGTCACCTTCGTCATCTTTTCTCAATCCAAAGTACTTGGCGAAAAGATCTTCATACATAACTGCGTAATCATTTAATTCTGGACCATCAGTGTGGCAAAAATGAGATATATAGTACTTTGAGTATGATTGATTTCCAGTTATTCCAGACAGAAAACAGAGTTTGGGGTGACATCTGGTTAGAAGCCAGCAGATCATTACAACCATTTTCATCTTCAGATCCTGGCCCTATCTGTACATTGTATCCAGAGGTTCGAGACTGAAGATGAACATCAATGATCGAACGGGAAGCAATATATTCAACAAACAAATTTCCACATTTTTTGCCCTCAAGCAAAGTGCAAGTTAAATCAGGAAGAGATTTAATCACATCCGATAGTGCATCAGCTTCCAGGCAAACAAAGGAGTAGAAGCAATCAGATACCTTCTTCGCCATCTCTTTGGCTTCTGCAAGCAACTGTTCCTTCTCTGGGTTTCTTTTGGGAGGCCACCCTTTGTTATTTAAAGTCCAAAAGGAATTTACAATGATGTGGAGGAGGAGAAGCCGTGTTGCATCCTCAAATAAATCTACCTTCTCAAGCATTTTCACCTCCAGTAAGGCATCTCCTTTATGCCTTGCTATTCCTGCAGCTTCAATGAAATTACCATTTTCCATCTCTAAACTAAACAGTTCGTCAAGAAGATTCCTAGACTTTAAGAATGCATGTACATTATCCATAGAGCTGAAAACCTTGACAAAAGGCATCATACGCTTCATGTCTCCACATTGAAAACAATGTTGAGCACAATTATCCAGATACTTCGATCTAATTGCAGAAATCTCCAGGGATTTTGAATTCTCGAGCGAATGTTCCTCCTCCAACTGTTGCAGAAACTGCAAGCCCAGATTGAATAATTGCTTTCCTTTTGAGCACATGGAGAAACACTTGGTGTAACATTTAGCTTTGAAGAACACTTCAGCTACCTCGGACCAGCATTCAGCCCTAGCAAAACAGTCACCAGCATCCTCAAGTCTAGAAGTACCACATTTTTGCATGTAGACCATACCTATGGCAATGCAAGGAACACAATGTTTAGTCAGACAAAGCTTTCTGGAGTTGAGGTAACACTCCATATGAAAGGTAAGAATTAGCATATTTGCAATTTAAGTAAGGATATCATTTCGAAATAATATTTTGAGATTCAATGACATTTATTTATATAGCAACTCTTTAAGAACAACTTGTCATTTGTAGACCGTTATATGACGAAATCTCAAATGGATGCAGCTTGGAAATTATGGACAGTTGGTAGACCTGCTCTTTTGTAGTCGCCTAATTTGATATAGCACGTAGCAGCTTTCTCATGCATTCCTATGGCCTCATAAATCTCTGATTCCGTTTGCAATGAAGCCTTGCCTAACTCCAAATTTGTGGAGATGGCATGGTCAGCAATCGCTACAAGTCCAGCAGCTCTTGCCCACTTCTCTCTGTGTGCATCACCAGCCTTTTCGAAACACATAGTAGCTATCTCGAATTGCCCCTCATTGAATAACTACAAAAAAAGGAGAACTGTGACATGGAATAACAATAGTAAGAGACAAGTACAGAAAAACAGTAAGTAGTTATGCCCCATGACCCACCTAACAAAAAATATGTCTGCATAGAACAATTGTGAGAAACAAAAACCCCAATAATTTAACAATATTAAGAACATCCACTTGGCAACATAATGCATAGCAAGATAAATTAAAATTGGCTTTCCAGACAAAACAAGTAAAGATCACTAACCTTGGTTCCCCGTAGCCTCCAATCATCACAGCTGCTCCCTGTCTTCATGGCCTGGATGAGGGCAGAATCAAGTAATCTAACTTCTACAAGACACAACTTCTTCCAGTAGTCAAACATTGGTCTACAGTAATCCTCTGTATTTTCACATATCCACAGTCTTTGCCTAGTACATGTGATTGCAACATAGAGTTGCTTCAGCTCTGAACAGAGTAGATAATGCTTGCTTCTATCGAAATCTGGGTGAGAGATCCCCTCAGAGTCTATAATATTTTTATCTTTCATGTAGCCATACAGAACTCTCCATTTATTTCTTAAAGGCGACGAACCAAAAAAGTTGTACAACAGCACATCCTACACAATACCTCTGACGTAAGTACACAACATTTTGAAACAGCACATTTTACAATTGAAACATTTGCAAAATTAGCACAGATGAAATTTCCCTTCAAAAGAACACAGATGAAACTAAATAGATAGGCTCATACCTGAAACTCAAGGCCCTTACATTCAACAATAGTCAAAACAAGAGCTTGTTTACCAATAAGATCGATAATTTGTTTTTTGGTACCATCATCACGAACTAATATGACTTGCTCAGCACCAAAGCCATGCAGATTACCACGTTTACTTTTGCTTTCTCCAAAAATACTCATAATTGCATTTTCATCGTTATCCGACTCCAGCAGCACAGGAGCTTCTCCATATACAAGTCCAATCTCTGGATTAAGCTGGTCAACACTTGATGGGAAAAAGGAACATAGAAGACTCATGATACTTTGTGCCATACGGAGGATGCCGCAATGTGTGCGGAAATTTTGAGACAATTGGAACATATCAGAGAGATGGACCCCATGTTTAAGTCCTTGATTAAACACATCAGTTTCTGTGAGGAATGCAGTATAAAAAAGTGAACGGATATCATCAAACCTGAAATCGATACCCCTTGCTATAGTCTGTGCAGTGTCACCAGCAAAAAGGAAGCCTTCCTTGATGTTCCTGCAGACATACTTAAGAAGTGCTATTTGTGTCATGGTCAGATCCTGTACCTCATCTATGTAAACAAAATCCACCATATCTCCATTGTAGCCATCAGATACAAAATTACTGTGAAGACTACTTACAAAATCTGACAAATCAAACTCCCTGGCAGTGCATTTCATACTCTCATATTCAAGGAATATATCATAAATTTTATTTCTTTTCTCTTTGTTCAGAGATGAAAATCTTTTATCTGAGAGCATCACATAATCTTGTCTTCCCAGTTTGCCAGTATAAGGCCCTGTCGCTTGATATGCGCCCTTAATGTGAGAAACTATTTCAGTGAACAGTGGACGCATCAAATTTCTTGGTCAGATCTTTATTAAAACGAGACCAGTAGAAAGTAGCAAATTTTTCGTAGGTAACTTCATTCAATTAAATAAAAGTTTGCACTGCACGAGATCTTGAATGGCCTCTCTCAAAGCTGGACTTCATTTCACTATAAAATGCATCGAAAAACGATCTCCGGCATGTTCCATCAAGCATCATCAAAAACTTACGATATGTTATAGTAAGAGGATAGTGCTCATGAGGTAGATCACAAAAATTGTCAGGTATTTCTGTAAACTCTTCCATGTCATCCATGATGTCATGCATGCGAAGAATGCTTCACTACTAGGAAAAGGGCTATAGATGGAATGACCACTAATGGCGCACCAGACATGTGGTGCGCCATTGCTATATAACAATGGCGCACCATGTGCTGGTGCGCCATTAGTGTGAAAGACACTAATGAACGCACCAGACAAACGGTGCGCCATTAGTAACAAATTTTTTATTTTTATTTTGCCAGACATACTAATGGTGCACGAGGACATAGTGCGCCACTAAATTTTTTTTTTACTTTTTTGCAAAACTACTAATGGCGCACTGCTCCCCGTGCGCCATTAGTGTATATTTCATGGACACTTGATCTCGATCCCCCTCCATCTCGCGATCGCTATCCCACCTCCCCAGATCCGGTCCCCCTCGCCGCCGAGCACCCCCTGCACCCTCTACCCCGCTCCACCGGGCGCCGCCGCCGACCCCCCGCACCCTCCCCCGCTCCACCGCCGCCGACGACCCACCGCACCCTTCCCTGCTCCACCGCCGCCGCCGACGACCCACCGCACCCTCCCCCACTCCACCGCCGCCGACGACCCACCGCACCCTAGCTCCCCTGCTCCACCGCCGCCGATGACCCACCGCACCCTCCCCGGCCCGCTCCACCGCCGCCGCCGACCCCCTGCACCCTCTCCGGCCTGCTCCACCGTCACAAATGAATGCTATAGCTAATTCCTCCCTCTCCCTCGCCAGTCCCCCTTCGTCCCTCTCCCCCACGCCAGTTCCTCTCCGTCCGCTCCCAATCCGCGCCCCCGCCGCCTCCCTCTCCCCATCCTCCCCTCCGACCCCACCCCACTCTCGCCAGAGCAGCGCCGCAGGGCCGACACCAACCTCGCCCTCGCCCGCGCGCGCCGCAACCTCCGCCTCGCATTCAACAGCTACACATTCTACACCGAGGACAAGGACATGAAGAGCGATGGTTATCAGAACTCCGGGGTAACGATGGAATCCTACACCGGTAACGACAAGGACAGAGCACCCCCCGCAACCCCCGACGACCCACCGCACCCTCCCCCGCTCCACCGCCGCCGAGCACCCCCCGCACCCTGTTTTTATAAAAATTATTACTGTTTTTATAAAAAAATATTACTGTTATGATTTAAACAAGTTTCAACATATTTAAACACAAAATATTACTGTTATGATTTAAACAAGTTTGAACATATTTAAACACAAATAAATATCAAACAGCATTTTAAATGCATAAAATAAAATTGGGGAGCCTGGGAATTGAACCCAAGACCTCCTAGTGTGTGTGCTGCGTGCTGACCAGTCGAGCTAGTGGGCGTGTTCTGATGGAGATAGGGTTAGGTGGGATATAACCTGACCAGTCGGGCTAGTAAGTAAAACAAAATTCTAATGGCGCACCAGGGGGAGGTGCGCCATTAGAATCGACGTACTTATGGCGCACCAGGGGGAGGTGCGCCATTAGAATTTTTATACTTGTTCCCCTCGCACTGTCGCCTCCCTCCCTCCCTCGGTCGCCAGATCCCCCACTCCTCGACCCCAACCGTACGCCGCCGCCCCCTTGCTCCGCCCCCTCCGTCCGCCGCGCCTGCACGCCGGCGAGCGCGGCCCCGACGCGCCCATCCCGCCTGCCCCTGCCGTGCTCCGCCACCGGCCCCTGCTCTCCTTCGACCGCGGCGAGCGAGGACCCGGAAGAGCTCGGATCCCGACCGCGACCCCTTCGCCGACCCCGACCCCGACCCCTCCGGCGACCAGGTACCTCTCCTCCTTCCTCCTTCCTCCCTCTCTCCACCATTCCCCATTCCCTCCCACCTGTCCAGCGCCGACTCCATCACCATGGACTGACTCCCTCGCAGTCGAGATCCGCCCCGTCGACGTCTAGCAGCCCAGCTCGACCTCCAGCCACTCCAGCTCCCTGGTGCGCCAAAAAGGTGGCAGCTCGTAGGTAATAACACAGAAGCTCAAGGTGACCAGGGCTCAAGGTACTAACACAGAAGCTGACAATGGCCCATGCTCTAGTTCTGTCCATTCTCTACCACTTCGAGGGTAACTTTGAATTTCAGAAATTTCCGAAGAAACAAAATATGAACTGTATGATACAATATAGAGCAGACTTGGTGAGTCAAGTTTTAGCTCCTTTCTCCGAACTTCATCTCGTAGCTGACAGTAATCCAAGGCCTGAAATGTCGAATAATATTTTTCAGATAAGTTAAGAAGATCATAGGGCCTCTGTATTTGAGAAATGCACACACCCATATTGTGAAGACATATCAAACTAAAAAACAATTGCGAGCACTTTAAAAGAGGGTCCTCTGTTTCTGTTATTTTCTAATTCACTATGACCACTTTGCACACACGCAGATGTAATCAACATAACAACATTTGTATTCATCAACCTCTGATATGGATATCATACTCGAGTATTCAGTGATGGCCTAGTGTACACAAAAGTCAGTCACACACCAAACATTGGGAATGCATAGCCTGTTGGAGTATTCCTTCTTGAGCCAGGCTCGTAGCCTCGTACATTGCTTTCAGTATGGGTGTAGAATCTCTAGCAGATAGTTCACTAGTATAACAACAATGGTCATTGTTTAGTATTTGGCACTTCTGTTTAGGTTAAAACAATGTTATTTTTTTGTTCTTTTGCAAAGATTAGAGTGCAGCAGCCCTGTAGATTGTGATTAATTACTATATGATTCAGTTCTAAATATTTTGTTTTATGATCCCAGTGCAAAGGAATTCATATTTTAGTTTACATCTGTCTATGTAGTGTGTTGTGAAGGCCAAGTTTGAGAAGTGGTGGTGTCGCAGAGCAATCCTCTCCCTTGACAGGTGCAATGTCCACTCTTCCACATGTCTTAGTTTTTTTAATGCAATTGCTTCATTGCCATATTACATCATTAACTGTTATATATTCCAAATCGTGCAAAACTTCAATAGGGCAAACCTTATGTGATGATACAGGTTGTTAGTTGCTACTAGAAAGTGTTGAGAGATATTAAAGTGGTGTAACAATTGCTGTCGGATTTAGCAACTGATATCTTCTTCATCTCCTTTTGCACTGCTTACATGTAAGGTATTGTAGTTTAGGTGCTTCTTTCACCAGCTGCAAAACAATGCAGCTGGTGCTTGATGCATGTGTTAATGCATGCATAATGCTAGTAAGCTCCTGTTATGGGTCTCAAGCATGAATGTACCCCAAGATTTCTATTGGAACTGGACATGTGGTAATGCAATTAGGTGCTTCTTTCACCAGCTGCAAAACAATGCAATTTCATACGTTTTCACCAGCTGCAAAACATCATAAAAATACCATTAGGTACTTCCATAAACACAAAAATAAAAACAATGCAAGTCATGGCTTGTCTGTGATCCTCTGTTTTCTTCTTTCATTGGTTGCATTTTGATCCTAAATGTCAATCAATAAGTCTATTATTAGGAATCAGCAAAGTTGATTATCTATTCTACATAATTTCTAATCTGATGTTTGCATTTCCTAACTGTAGCATTTTTTTCTCAGACCAAGGCAAATGAAATCGACTAAAGAAAGAAATAGCATTTACCAATTACCACTAACCATGGCACTAATGTTTCACCTTTGATCATATGTTTGTTCTCTGATACACATGTGGGAAACCTTCTAAACAACAACCTATTAATGGTAGTTGTTCTTTGTATTGTGGAATACATCGCATGTTTTATAAATGGGGTCAGATGTATAATTAGTCGATGTATAATCCTGGTACTAATTGGTCTCTTCTGCTGCTTATCAGAGATGGGGGGAAGCAGCCACCGCCGCTCTGCCTCACCGGAGTACGAGTTGGATGCTTTCGAGTTCTTCAGTATCAGCCACGAGGCAGGTATATAAAATGAGAGATCTCCCCTTCACCCATCTCATTATGATAACTCTGTTGTTTGCTACATCACTCCTTGTCCCAAATTGCAGAGGCTGCCTGACACTTTTATGAACATGCTGGGTGAAGATCCGCCACATAATGTGAAGCTCCGACAGGCCGGCAGCAGGGTTCGCAGGCTGTGGGACGTGGAGTTGGTGATCGAGGAGGGCCACATGTACCTGTGCCGTGGCTGGGAGAAGTTCTACAGTGCCTACGACCTACGGACCGGGTACTTTCTTCTCTTCAGGTACGACGATGACGCCACAATGCTCATCGTGAAGGTTTTCAACACGACTATGTGTCGCATGCGCTACACTGACGACGAAGATGCCAGTGCGTTCTGCCTCTTCTTATTCCTCTACATTTGGTTTTGTCTCACATCGATTGTTAACGGCCATTGTTGCATTTGGACAGGCAATGGGAGCAGCAACAGCGACACTGGCTACAGCCAAAGCAGCAGCGATTATGGTTGTAGCAAAAGCAACAGCGATTCTGGCTTTAGCGAAAGCAGCAGCGATTCTGGCAGCAGCAAAGACAGCAAGAAGGATGATCCGGACTGGAGTGGGGGAGAAGAGGAGCAGAGTGGGCCGCTGCAGGATGACGATGGGCATCAGGCTGAGGATGACCTAGCGCTGGTGGTGGCTGACCATGGGCAAGAGATGGTGGTGGCTGACCATGGGCAAGAGATGGTGCTGGCTGACCATGGGCAAGAGATGGTGCTGGCTGAGGATGACCTAGCGATGGTCGCGCCCGTCCTGTCTGAAGGTGGCCTCGCGATGGTGGTGGTGCCTGACAATGACCACGCACCGGTGATGGCGCCGGCGATCCCACAGCTGGGCGACATGACCACGCCAATTGTGGTAGAAGACTACATCCCACAGCTGCCTCCACCGCCTCGCCGCTCTTGGCGCATCAGGCTGAGGAAGGAGAAGGAGAAGAACAATGAGAACTGAACTATGTGAAACTTTTGTAATATGGTGTTGGATGGATAACAATGTTGGATGAACAATGTGAAACTTTTGTAATATGTAACGATGGAACTATGTGTTGGCTATGTATGTATATATGATGAAACTTGTGTGTTGGATATGATTGTTATATGGATGCTTGTTATATATATATATGTGTTGGATATCTCATATGTGAAATAGTGACCTGAGATTAAGAAAAAAAATATTTTTTTTAAAAAAATGCTACTAATCGCGCACTTCCATCTGGTGCGCCATTAGTATACCAGTTACTAATGGCGCACCTGTGGGATACTAATGGCGCACCCGTGGTGCGCCATTACTAAAATATTCTAGTGGCATGGTGCTAGTGGCGCACCAGTAGTGCGTCATTAGTAGGCAAAACTGGTGCGCCACTAGTAAGCCTTTTTCTAATAGTGCTTGGCTGATCAGAGACATCACCAGTGCCAAATCTATATAGGGTTGAAATAAATTGGAAATAATACGCGGATCATTGTTGATACAAATCATAAAATAAGCAAAGTGAATATCTTTCAAAGAAATCACCGAACCGGCTTGCAATATATATTTTCATAGAAGAGCACCAAGCATGGCTCAGTTGGCTAGTCATGTGAGAGCACCAAGTGGTAGTTCCCCGTTCTTGCAGTTTTTTTAATTCCTAAAATCATATCTTAAAAGAGAAAATGCACTTCAGATGAATAAAAGAATTGACCCTTAAAAGGGTATGACAAAGGGTCTAAAGAGCATGAGGTTAGCAATACAGTACTCCCTCCATCCCAAAATAACTGTGAGTACAACTTTGTTCTAAAGTTAGTATACAGTTGAGACACTTATTTTGGGACGGAGGGAGTACAATGAAAAAAGTTGAGCCAACTCGTGCACGCATTTCTGTCCACTTTAAATAGCTGTATCAAAATCATTTCCAAAATGGTGTAAACATATGCAGTACTTTTAAATAGGGGTCCAATTCAACAGACTTACGTTTTAAGTCTGCAGATGTGATCTTTTACGGCTGAACATAACTTTCGGCTCACAGTGATAAATACTTGTTTCACAGAACTTTCTCCTGCATTCTTTAGTGGCATAATATTATTGTCATCCACCACAGACAAATCAGCTCCATCCAAATTTAGACCTTGGGATGCAATCAATGACAGTTGCTCTTTTTGAATCAGTTTCATTGTCAATACAGTAGTTTTTCCGGTGCCCGACCTCCCAAGTATAAAACTAGTGAGCGGGAATTGGATTACCACCCGCTCTTCATCACTCAGTTCAAAGGGGATGTTGATTTCAGACCCATCAGTAGCTGTCAGCAAATGCTTTGCCATTCCAGATGATAAAGAGTAGAACTTCATCAGCAAGAAGCTTTCACTAACTTTTGAATTCTCAATGGCATATGATGTATCCACGTCTCCACGAGATCATGCTCTTCATGAGCATCAACTTTGCAATCCATGTTATAGCGAATAATATCATGCCCAACATCCCAAACCTTAGGAACCTCCAGTTTCCTGTTATCCACGACAAAAAGGATGGCAAAAATTAGAGGAATGTCTACATGCAGTTAATTTGTAGGCATGACTATTTACAAAAAAGTTGATCTATAAGCATCATAGGTTAATGAAAAATAGAAGGGACCTGAGTATAGCCCATTAATAATAAACAACTAACTCATACCCCTGTGTCTGCACTCTCCTGCAGTGATCCAGGTAATCATCCGTGTACCTGGAAAACAAATTCTCGAGACGTTGAACCGTTCTTGCAACATTTTGCTGTGATAGTAGGTCCCAAATTTTAATTATCTGGAAATACCTTCTTTCGGTTTTCTCCATGTCAGTACTCCATACAAGATACAGGTCCCTAACCTTGTATACTTTTGGAAGATGAGAAACACCAGGTAAATCGAGGTTCTTAACTGTTGTCCTCCAACCACGTCCAAGTTTGATAAGCTTTTGGAGTACTTCCCTCCTGAGCTGTGGTGATTTTAGTTTGGTGAAAGACTTCCTAAACTCATCGCTAAGAATGACCTGTTGAATTTAAAAGTACGAAAAACGGAACCTGAGAAAAAGCATCTACGAGAAAAATGAAAGAACAGTGTGTTCTTCAAGAAAACTAGGAGGTTCACAAGATGTTATGTACTCTATAGAAAAGAACTATACAATTGATATAGCATGGTACAAAGTAGCACATGTCCCTGAAAATCTTAATTACAAATCACTCACAATCCTATTCCAGAGCAAACAACCTAGCAGAGACAAGAGAACCACATAAATGATTCTAAAAAGTGAGACATGTCTATTCATGAACACACAGAAAATCACACTATAAAGGAAGTGTATATTTAGTAAACCGTAAGACAACAAGAATGAGTCTCATAAGACACATGTACATAAATGTGGTTCGCATTCTGGGTAATTTAAGTGCAGTGACATATTAGAAAACATGAAAGTATGTTTAAAGCCCAACTGGCTAAAACCACAGTGACGGAGACAGGGAGGGACCAGCAGGGACCCTGCCCCCCTCCCCCTAACATCACTGATTTAAGCCTAATATGCATGTAAACAATGATACCCTTGCTGCTACATTAGTGTATTTTCATGTACTGGCCCTCCCCAACAAGGCTTAGCAACACTTGGTCCTCCTCATTCGATTTTCCTGGCTCCGCCGCTGAAACCATGATACTTACCTTCCATCTGGTATTGCTGAAAACCACTGAATCGGCATTCAGACGATCATCAAGTTCATCAAGCTCTTGCTTTACTTGCAAGACCAACCTACAGATGGTCGCGTCATTAGTGGCACTGAAAACACATTTACGTCTTTCTGCATCAGCAACAAGGTCAGTCCATTCGGTCCCACTTTTATACAGCGTATGAGCATTGCCAACAATCCATAGACAGTGCCTGCATGAATAAAGCATTGATCAGATGATTTATATCATCAATCTGACATACTTTGAACAGCAATAAAAACAAGGGACTGCAAAAACAATTGATGCGCACCTTGCTCTAGTAAGAGCAACATTTGTTCTTCGGCTATCAGCAAGAAATCCAACAACTCCTCTCCCATTGGATCTAACAGTTGATAGTATTATTATATCATCCTCTTCTCCTTGGAATCCATCAATGGACTTCACCCGCACATGAAAGCTGTCACATGTATCGTATTTTTTGCCAAGTCTTTAATTGCATCAACTTGAGCATTATATGGAGAGACCACACCGATGCTGAAACCTTGGCCTGTCTTTTTCCATGCTGCAGAAAAAACTTGAGTGATCAAATTTTGGACAAGGCTACTGATTTTTTTTCCAGCAAACTTTAGTTGATTCTGCATCACCATGTCAGGACCCAACTGAAGAATCAACAGCAGTCCGGCTAAGTTTAAATTCCCTGCCGTTGGCGCGAAGCATCCCGGGCCGTCCATCGCCCATCGGACGCTCTTCCTTCACTCGTACCGCTTCGCGTAAGGAGAAGCTCTGGATCGCGTCAAAGTGGCATCGGACAGCTAGCAGCAAGGCTCGGGTCGCTGTTCACTTTCCGGCAAGGACTTACAGTGTCCCACTGCTTTTCGTTTTACTTTCTTACTTTTCCCCCAATTTGTAAGGCTATAAAGCCAAGGATTCCTGCTCGTTCAAGGGCATGAAATTGTTAGGGTTTCCCCCTTCCGCCGCCAGTGTTCCTGGCTGGCCTTAGGTTCCTCTTGATTTGTACTAAAACTCTCTGAATTAAGCCAGTAAATCGAGCTAGTTTGAATGGAATTCTCCCCCTTTTCTCTGAATATTGTTCTTTAGACTCCTTTGGGTCTGACAAGTGGTAATCAGAGCAAGGTTTCTCCTTGGCGGCGCGAGATCCGGTGCCGAGGTGGAGTTGGAGGCGCCATAAAATCCTCCACTTCTCACCGGTGACGTTGGGCGGCGGCGGTTCTCCGGCGGCGACTGGCGGCGGTGAGAAATTCGGTACAGGTTTGGGCGTGGGAAGAGGTTGCAGAAACACACCGTCCCTGTGGTAAAATCCCTCCCTCCCTCCCAGATCCGGTGTACTTCTGGCGGCGCGGCGTTGGCGGCGGTGCTGGCGGCGGCAGGATCGAAGGCCAAGGTCGGGTTGCAGCTCCGGCTGTGGTAAAATTCCTCCCTTCGCTGGCTGATCACACACAACGAGGTTACTTGGCACTCTGCTAGTTGTAAAAACCCTCCCCGTGCTCTGTTGGTGCAAGCATGACGGGCCCTACGGATTCCTCCTCTACTGAAAACTTGGAGCTCCAATCCTTGCAATTGGATGTCAAAACCCTGCAGCAGAACAGAGAAACAGACAGACAAGACTTTGAGGATTTCAGAGACCACGTTGCCACAAATTTTCACTCACTGCAGAAAACCTTGAGTGAATTGCAGGGCTCTCTGAACAGCTTCATTGCGGGCTTTCCCAAACCCAGGGAAAATCCTCCAAGTCCTCAAGAGGTGGCACAAGGTAGTGGCCAACAACAACAAACACCACAAGGCCCAACTCATGTACCAGCGGCTGTCCTTCAAACTCCTCCAACTGTTGGTTCTGCAACATTAGTGGACAAAAACACTGGCAAAGAGCTGAACTTGGATGGAAGCAACAAGGCCCCTTATAGGCATCCACACTTTGCTGCTAGTAAACAACCTGCTCCTGAAACCAGAGCACCCGCTGTTGTAAATCAAACTCTGAATGCTCAGCAGATAGTGCAGCTTGAACTGGAGCAAGTTGAACAAGTCCCACAACAAGAAACCAGAGGTGGAATAGGGCAGAGAGACCAAGGACTGGACAACAGAAGACCTCTACCAATAGTCAAACCAGCAAAGTACAACATCCCTGAATTGATGGCACTGGTACTGATTCCTGGATACAGACTATTGAGTTGTACTTTGAGGCTGCTAGAACTCCACTTGAGCAGAAAACAGAAATTGCAGTAACATACCTTAAGGGCCCTGCAATAGAATGGTGGAGAGGTACTGGAATTGTACCTAACACCCTGCCTTGGTACAGGTTCTGTAGGCTCCTGGGTGACAGGTTTGCAGAAACTTCTGTTTGTGACAATGTGAGATCCTTTCATGCACTCACCCAAACAGGATCTGTCAATGACTACATCCTCAAATTTGAGCAGGCCATGAACTTGATGAGAAGAGATAATCCTGCTCTGCCCCAGGATTACTACAAAACCAGTTTTATCTCTGGACTACATGACAATATACAACACCATGTCTAGTGTCATGAACCTGCTGACTTACAAAAAGCAATCTGGCTTGCTAGAAGAATGGAACAAGCACAGCCACAGAAGAAAACTGTTACACCTAACAACAGTTTTCCTCAAGTGAGAAGACAGGTGCAATTTGATCCAGGAAAACCTGGACCCACCAACACAGCTACAATCATACAACAAGCTAGAATGAAGGGCATCTGCTACAAGTGTAAAGAACCTTGGTTTCCTGGTCATAAAAAGGTGTGCAAACTGGCAAATCAAGCTCAGATTCAAGCACTACAAGCTGCTTGCCCTGATGATGCTGAATTGGTTTACTATACTGAAGTTCTGGATGAAACTGATATCCCTCCCCCTGTGGAAAGTGATGATACCCCCCTACAAATTTCTATGCATGCTCTTATGGGTATCAAATCAACTAAGAAGCTCAGCTTTACAGTCACAGTCATGCTAGGAAACACTCCAGCTACTACCCTCAATGATAGTGGCAGTACTGCTACATTCATCACTCCTAAGATTGCCCACCTAGCTAATTGTGATCTCACACCCACCAGAAAAAGGAAAGTGGTGGTAGCTAATAGGGAAACTCTCTGGTCAGAATTTATTGCACTGCAATGCCCATTCTCACTGCAAGGAACACAATTCTCCACTGATCTCAGAGTACTACAACTTCAGGGTTATGATGTAATCCTGGGGGCAGATTGGATGGCTCCTTTCAGCCTAGTAGAGTTGGACTTTGATGAAATGCATGTGAAGATCACTTTGAAAAATGGTGAAAAGAAAATTTTCAAAGATGAGAGCCTAGCTTCTGTAGCTGTGCAAGAATGGGAAACTGTAGAGGATTTCTCTGAAGAGCCTGTTTGTGGAGCTGTCTTACTCTTGAATAGAATTGCTGTTCAAGAACCAGTAGACACTGTGGTTCCTGCTCCTGTCCAGCTGCTTTTGGACAAATACTCACCAGTTTTTAGCACTCCAACTGATCTCCCTCCAAAAAGAACTGTGGATCATGCCATACCTTTCACTCCTGAGGCCAAAATAATCAACCAGAGACCTTACAGACTTCCACACCACCAGAAAGATGCTATGGAAACTATCATCAAGGACATGATCAAGACCAAAGTAATCAGGGACAGTTCTAGCCCTTACTCTTCCCCTGCTCTCCTTGTTAAAAAGAAGGACATGACTTGGAGATTGGTCAATGATTTCAGAAAAATTAACCATCAGACAGTAAAGAACAAGTATCCAATCTCTGTCATAGAAGATCTCTTGGATGAATTGAAAGGTGCCACAGTATTTACTAAACTGGATTTAAAAAGTGGATATCATCAAATCAGAATGCAGGAAGAGGATATTGGAAAAACTGCTTTCAGCACCCATTGTGGCCACTATGAGTATTTAGTTATGCCCTTTGGACTTACTAATGCTCCAGCAACCTTTCAACTGCTAATGAACACAATCCTGGCACCCTATCTGAGGAAATTTGTGTTGGTTTTCTTTGATGATATCCTGATATACAGCAGAAATATGAAAGAGCACTTGCTACATCTACAACAAGTCCTTGAAGTTTTGCAATCCAACCAACTATATGCAAAAATGAGCAAATGCACATTTGCACAACCTCAAGTGGAGTACTTGGGCCATATTATAAGGGGTGATGGAGTAGCAACCGATCCTTCCAAGATTGAAGCAATCAGCCAGTGGCCCACTCCTGAAAATGTAACTCAGTTGAGAAGTTTCCTTGGCCTCACTGGTTATTACAGGAGATTCATCCAAAACTATGGATTTATCTGCAAACCCCTGTTTCAATCCTTGAAAAAGGACAATTTCAGATGGGAGAATGAGCAACAGGAAGCTTTCAACATATTGAAACATAAAATGACCCAAGCTCCTGTCCTGGCCTTACCTGATTTCTCTCAACCCTTTATCCTGGAAACAGATGCTTGTGCTTATGGAATTGGGGCTGTGCTCATGCAGGAAGGCAGACCAATCTCCTACTTCAGCAAAACCATTGGCCCTAAAGCTGCTGCCCTTTCAACTTATGATAAAGAGGCCATGGCCATCATTGAAGCTTTGAAACATTGGAAACATTATTTTGCTGCTTCTTCATTGATTATAAGAACTGATCAGCAGAGTTTAAAATACATACAAGAACAAAAGCTAACTGAGGGCATTCAACACAAGTTACTGGTCAAGCTATTGGGTTACAATTTCAAAATTGAATACAAACAAGGCAAGAATAATAAAGTTGCTGATGCTCTTTCTAGAGTGAAATACAGGTTACAATCACTGGTTGCTACTCAAGTGAAACCTGCCTGGATATCTGAAGTTATTTCAAGTTATACCCAGGATCAAAGGTGCAAGGACCTTATTGCACAGCTAGCAACTTCTGCCACTGCTGTTCCTAATTATGCTCTTCAGCAGGGAATTCTGAGATACAAAAACAGAATAGTCATTGGCCAGAATTCCAACCTCAGAAATCAGTTGGTGTCTGCTCTACACAATTCTGAACTAGGGGGCCACTCTGGCCACAGAGCAACATACCAGAGAGTTAAACTCCTCTTTCACTGGCCTGGCATGAAGCAATTCATTGTGGATTATATTAAACAATGCCCCACATGCCAAATCAACAAACCAGAGCACTGCAAGTATCCTGGACTGCTACAACCTCTCCCTGTCCCAGACTTTGCTTGGTGTCACATTAGTATGGATTTTGTTGAAGGCCTCCCCACCTCTCAAAACTAAAACATGATTCTAGTTGTGGTGGACAGGTTCACCAAATATGGGCATTTTATTCCAATGCAACACCCCATCACTGTCAGTACTGTGGCCAAAGCATTCACTGATAACATCTTCAAGTTACATGGACTACCTTCAGTTATAGTTACTGACAGAGATACCATCTTCACCAGCAATCTTTGGCAGGCACTGTTTAAAAAGCTGGGCATTAAACTGCACATGAGCACTTCTTACCACCCTCAATCAGATGGCCAAACTGAGAGGGTCAATCAATGCTTGGAAAACTAATTAAGATGCATGGCTTTCCTACAACCTAAGAGATGGATGAACTGGCTCTCTCTGGCTGAATGGTGGTACAACACTAGTTATCATACAGCTCTGCAGATCACTCCATTCCAAGCACTGTATAACAGGCCTCCCAACATGATCTCTGAAGCAGCTCTCTACCCAACTGAGCAGGTCCAAGAATTTTCCTCTGTCCTCACTGCTGAACAAACAGCAGCCCAGATCAAGGCTAATCTGCTGAAGGCCCAAACCAGAATGAAGCATTATGCAGACAAAAAGAGATCTGAACGAACTTTAGAAGTGGGTGACATGATATACCTTAAACTCCAACCCTACAGACACACTACATTGAGTGTCCATCGCTGTCTCAAGCTTCACTCTAAGTATTATGGCCCCTTCAGAATAACAGAGAAAATTGGCCCAGTGGCTTACAAACTACTACTACCTGACGATTGCAAACTGCATCCTACATTCCATGTCAGCCAATTGAAAAAGCACCTGGGGCCACAAGCAATTCCAAACCCCAGACTGCCACTCATCAATGCTGATGGTACTATTCTCCTGGAACCGGAGAAGCTCTTGGAAAGGAAACTCATTCCCAGAACTCAAGGAGATATCCAAATACCAGTAGTGCGCTGGCTTATCAAATGGTGTAACATGGACGAGAAAGATGCTACTTGGGAGGATGCAACGTTCATACAAAAGGTTTTTCCTGGATTTCAACCCTGAGGACTGGTCTGAAGTCGTTTGGGGGGAGTTGTCAAGACCCAACTGAAGAATCAACAGCAGTCCGGCTAAGTTTAAATTCCCTGCCGTTGGCGCGAAGCATCCCGGGCCGTCCATCGCCCATCGGACGCTCTTCCTTCACTCGTACCGCTTCGCGTAAGGAGAAGCTCTAGATCGCGACAAAGTGGCATCGGACGGCTAGCAGCAAGGTTCGGGTCGCTGTTCACTTTCCGGCAAGGACTTACAGTGTCCCACTGCTTTTCGTTTTACTTTCTTACTTTTCCCCCAATTTGTAAGGCTATAAAGCCAAGGATTCCTGCTCGTTCAAGGGCATGAAATTGTTAGGGTTTCCCCCTTCCGCCGCCAGTGTTCCTGGCTGGCCTTAGGTTCCTCTTGATTTGTACTAAAACTCTCTGAATTAAGCTAGTAAATCGAGCTAGTTTGAGTGGAATTCTCCCCCTTTTCTCTGAATATTGTTCTTCAGACTCCTCTGGGTCTGACACACCAAATCATTGGTTTTCCACTCTGACAATAATAAAAATTGCTTTAGCGGGCACATGCAGTGGATAACAACTCTAATAGAGCATAGTGTTTCAGCTTTCATGTTATCTACTAAATGTTCTCCTCTGTCTAAATAAAAATTTAACATTATCTATCGAACAACAGGGCTTTAGAATTGAATTTCAATAAAGCCAGAATGATGCAATCATGATCACGAGATACACATATAGAAAACTGGACTTTATTGTAGAACTTTCTACCAATGAAGGTTATGTTGTATGCAGTAGAAGAAAGGAAGACCATGTGAGCTTGCAAAGATCCCATGTTATACTAGTATTTTTTTTTGCGGGTACCATGTTATATTAGCCAAGTAGCTTCATAAAAAGTTAATAACTAGAAAGGATATTAAGGTTAAACAAATGATAGAGTTCAACTTAAAGACATACATTTAAAGATGGTGTGGATTAGGTGTAAAACAATAGCAGCTTCAACCATGTTTCTCCGACTGTTTCCCGTGCCCTCTTTGTCTTCCCTTCCATCAGTGACATTTATAAACGTGTAACTGCCAAAAGGGAGGCATGTGTAATCCTTATATAGCTAGGAGATAGGACACTGGAACCATCTAAGATCTTCCTCTCATAAAACTGAGCATTTGGAAATAAGCTGATACAAGGATTCATGCGATACTGTATATTCAGCAAATGTTTTTCAACTTTTAGCGTAATTAATCTCCCAAAAAGACTTGTCCCAAGTCCAGCTTCTTTAGATACCTAGAGATAAACAACGGAAGGTAAGAATTAAGATTATCAAAAACAGATCAATAACAAACGGAACATACAGAGAAGATATGGCCTTTACATTTTGTTTCAAGAAAAAGGTGTTGTAGCATTTCAGTATCACAATTTCATCTTGTTGATAAATGCATCAGTGACTATGAAATGAAACCAGACAGTATAAAGAGGGTGACACAAAACCTTACTTTGCTTTTAACCATCGCACTCAGCTGACAGTCATCCCCTACCAAAACAACATGTTTTAGCCAATGTAGCCGTAGTGAGATCACCAATTCACACTCCCGTACTTGAGCAACCTCATCAACAATTAATACATCAAGGGGTGCAATATTCAAGTCATGTAAGTGATAAGAACTAGAGGTAGTACAGAAAAGAAGTGTTGCATTACGTATGCAGTAGTTCTTGACCCAGTTTTTGTCTACTCCAGTAGGTAAGTTAAGAGAGTGTAGCAGATCTTTAAGCAATTTAAGGCATGCAAACCTTGCTCCATCCAGTTCCTTCTCAAGTGAAGATATAGACTTTACACAAACAGAGTTTACAGTTGACAGACAACCAAGGCCCCTTTTCAAGCTCTCATCGGTCAAGTCTGCTTTGCACAGAAGGGTGCCAAATTTTTCTAGCATATTAAGCAATGTAGATATATTTATGACACTATCATGAGAAAAGCACCTTCCAGGAAGGTGAACCCACAAACTCATTAGACATCTTTTCAGAGCTATTGCTGTTGCATCAAATTGCTTCTTTATGAAGTCCAGAAAGCACACTGGATCAATTTTGCCATCATCCTCAAGAAGCATATCATACCGTGAAGCACAGTCTTCAAAAAAGGATAACATCGAAGCTATTCTGTAGTTCCATCCAGACGATGATGAAAAGCATTCCGCAAGTTCATCGACACGAAAATCCAAGTAAACTTCCTGAAGATCCTCAGTGATGTCCATGTTAGACCTGCTGCCAAACAGCAAGATATCTCCAAGAGAAAAAGGCAGACCATTTTCATCAATTATCTCACTGAAATCCTTCATTTTTTTTAAGGAAACGAGTGCAAACTCCAATGACAGCAACATTAGTGGGAGCGCAAGTAAGAGTTCTGCATTTCAAATGCGCCAAAACCCACAATAAAGCGCTAACTGTCTTGGTCTTTCCAGTACCTGGTGGGCCCCATATAAGCTTCATGAGGTTCACATGCCCACACTGTACAGCTTAATCGAAAGTAGTTGCTCTGTGAAAGAAGCCAAGCAGCCCCCATCCTGTTTAATACAGACATCGCAAACATCCTCGCCCTGCAACAGAGACAACAAAGAGAAGCTCAAAAAGTTAGGTCCCATACTAATTTATAATGGTAACTAGTAAAACTAAAACGCAAGTATTCATGTCATATTACCAAATTTGTGGGGGCTAAGAGCGACTTGATTACTGTGAAATTGTTATCCATGTGCGTGTCAAAGGTAAGTGCTTTCCATATCCGCATGCTTGTCGTGATATTGCTGAGAAATATTGCATGTTTGAGTTTGTTTAAGTCTTCTTCCAAACCAATATTCTTTGCAACTTTGACCCTGAAGCCCTTCTGGTATTCATCATCCATAGAAACCTCAGTAACCATTGCCAAGCAGTATGTCACACCATGGCGGTTTAAGTCCTCTGCAGCTTCAGGTTTTATGCTAGACAAAATAAATATATCACCATTCCTCGTAGTATAATCCCCAGTAGAAAAACCAGCATCATTATCCCAAAAGTCCACATCCATGACGTATAATCCCGATTTTCCTGCTACCTCCATGGAACGTATTTTCGACGAGGGTGCTTCACAGATGAGTTGAAGGCGTGAGCATAGATCTGACCTTGTTTCTTCAATCAGAGGCACACGAAACGACACGAGATAGTGATCAAGTGACTTGAAGTTGCAGGGAATGGTCACAACCTAAAACACAAATGAGATATGGTTATAGCTGGAAAAAGATGATCCAACAGTTCCTTGAGCACAAAAATGGCACGCAATTAATGCTAGCAGAGTCAATTTCTTATACTGGAAGAACAAGCAAGGATCAATACAGGGCTTAAGGTGCTCATATCACAAGGAGGTTACCATACATCGGTTAAACTGTAGATGCAATATCTTTCATAGCAAAGCAGTTTATATCTTAGCGTGGCATTCTTTTCAACAGCAGTGGGCAGCTCCACTCAATCAGTAACATAAGATTCATGGATGACAACTTTAGCCCAAATCAGTAACATATGGCACAAACAGCAACTGTAATTTCCTGACAGACATGTATCACCAAGCGTGCAAGTGTGCAACAATCATGTTACTAGATATCAGATGGTCCAGAAATGGCAATCAGCAGTTAGCGCACCAAAGGGCACTGAATTTGCATTGCTAAGCACTTGCCAATTGCGCTTCCATGACACGTGGATAGAAACCCCCTCTAAACCCGAGCACACGGACAGCACACACACACAGACAGAGCAGAGCACCATGAACACACAGACCCAAGTTACATTCCGCACAAAAGGCAGCGAATAACAGCGCAGTGATCAAAAGAATCACCGGATTTAAGCACGAGTAGTGGGAGTAGAAACCTAGCTAGCGCACATACGCACGCACGCACACGCTTCGCCGGCCCGGGTCCGTACGTAGGCGCAGATTCGAAGAAAAAGAAGGCTCAAGCTTGCCGAACCGCGCGCCCGCTCGCAGAAATCATCATCCGGAACTACTAGCAGCGGCAACCTCGGGATGGATGGATGAAGCCAGGGAGTACCTTGTCCCTGTAGAGGTGGTCGTCGTTGATCTCCTGGATCGACCAGGAGAGCACCGCGTCCTCCAAATCCGTCTCCCCCATGTCTCCGCCGGGCGCCGCGGCTACCGCGCTCTCCTCTCGCGAGCACCCGAGCAAACAGGCGGCATTCGCGAGGAGAGGGAGGAGGAGGAAGGGGGCTGGTCTTGCGGTGGTGCTGGTTGGCCTGGCCGTCTGGAGGAGGGGGAGGCGCTTCGAGACGGTCAAGGCGATGGTGGTGGCAGTCCTGTCCTGCGTGGAGAAAAAGCAGAGCAGGAGCGATCACTGGGAGGGAGGGAGGGGAGGGGGATCAGTACAGTGTACTGCGCAGAAATCTTTTGCTTGTGGGATGGATGAGAGAGGGAGAATGCTTTTGGGGTCTTGGGATTCGGGCCCTTTTTCACGGGGCAGGTGAGGGATGGGAGGCCGCCGCGGCGCGGTGAACGGACTGCGCAAGCGCAACTGCACAGTGCGACAGTAACAGTGCGACAGTACGGCTGCACAGATACAGCCTGTTATCGGTTTGGTCGTGAAACTGAAACAGTCGCTCCTTTTTCTCTCGCCGCGACGACTCCATAACGGCGACCAGGGGGTCTCTACGACGTGTTCTCCTCCGTTTTACGGTACAAACGACGGCAACCACTCTCCTTTTTTAATGGGATGGAAATTACGGTACAAACTACGGCGACCAGGAGTACTAATAATTTTATAAAAAACTTACTTACTGTTCAATCTGGCGAAGGGTTGCTAAAATCGTAGCGTCGTTGTGTCAAACCACCGTTGCTGCCGAAGATCACAGCCGCGTGAGGAGAAGGGTTAACACCGCTTGTGGTGAGCGGACGCTGAAGAAATCGAGAATCCAAGGAGGAACAAGAGTGGGACAGAGGAAGGCGAAGACAAGTCAGAGGTTTAGTTCTAACTAGCACATATGCCCGTGCGTTGTAACGGGAGAATTAATTGATGTGTCCACCGAAATAACTATGCTAATGGCCCAACAACATCTGATGCCAGCGAAAATTCATATAAGTAGTACTACATTAAGAAGCATGCTATACATACAATACTTTTGGTGTGGTTTTTGTACGACGATTTTGATCTTAAAGAACCTGATTTTCAAATTTTTCATACAAAGCCATTATTTTTTAAGTTGAAGCAATGCTTGAAATTTGCATCAAGTCGTAAAAAATCTTAATAAAAGGGTTTTGTTAAACGTGTTTTGGGCCATCTCTTCGTACGCTTGAAGATCAATAAAAGAATGTCTACGTCTGAGCGAAACGACCCTAATTCGTTTGCATGCCAAAAAAATCGAAGCCGAATGATGGATGCTTTTTTTCTTTTCTGTTTTTATTCTTTACGTATGAAAAAACGGGAGTAAGAAACGTGCGGATTTAAAAATACTTGTAAGTGTGCACCATAAGCACTAACTAAGTGTGCACCATAAGCACAATTTAAAAATTACTAACATGTAAGATAATATCATATTTAGAATCTACACATTTTTCTGAGCGATTTTCATATATAAAATGCTAGATTTGTAGTTAGCGTTTGAAAGATAGGAATATTTCAAAAAATGCTTGGATCTGTGGAAAAAAAAGTTTAAAAAGTAGCTGGGCCAAGACAATATCATATTTAGAATCTACACATTTTTCTGATACATTTTCATATATAACATGCTAAATTTGGAGTTAGCATTTAAAAGATATGAATCAGAACATGCTAAACTTGGAACAGGGAACGGATCAGAGAGGTGTTTATGCCAATGGATATTCCAGAAATATTGAGCATCCCTATTTGCACTCAGAACATGGAAGACTTTTGGAGTTGGAACTTCGAGCGTTCGGGTCAGTTCTCAGTTCGTTCAGCCTATAATATGTTAGTTTCCACTAGAAGGAGGAGAGAGGCCTGGCTGGAAGGAACAGCCGGTTCCTCAAGCTCAAACGGGGAGGAAGGGACATGGAAAAAGTTGTGGAATATTCAGGTTCCGGGGAAGATCAGGATGTTCTTATGGAGACTGTCGAAGCAATCCATACCGGCAGAGGATGTAAGAGCCCACATGCACATGACATCTTCGAGTGCATGCGGTCTGTGTGGAGGTCAAGACTCATGGAGGCACTCTCTTTTAGAATGCACAGTTGCACGCTGCACCTGGGCATTGGCAGATCTAGCCAGCCTCTTGACAGCAACAGCTGAGCCGAACCCCAAGTGCTGGCTGTTTACTTTGATCGAAAATCTGCCCCATTCCAGGTTCATTCTGTAGGAGATATGCCCTAGAGGCAATAATAAATGATATTATTTATCTCTGAGTTCATAATTATGTTTATGTTCCATGCTATAACTGCAATGATTCTCGAGTCTGCAATATCCACGAGGCTCGGAGGAAGACTCATATGCACGTGTGGAATAATAAACGGTAAGAAGTATTCCTAGTCTGGCCTCTAAGACTAGCTCAAGTGTTGCATGATGGTTCTGTTTTCCTGATCATGGGCATGTCTATGCCAGCAATTTTGAGGGCACAATGTTAAGAGAACATTTGTGTCGAATCGACCCGGATTGATGTTATGCTAAGAGATTCATTCGTCACAAGTTAATGGTTTATAACACAGAGATAGTTAATGTTTGCATAATTCCTTAGACCATGAGAGTATCGAGTTTCTTCATGCTTGCTTCATGAACTTTGGGGTTTGTTAAACGTCATCCGTAACTGGATGGCTATTACGGCGGCTTACGGGTTCATGGGAAAGTATGTTAAGTAACTTGATAGCTCGAGATTGGGATTTGCTCCTCCGACGATGGAGAGATATACTCGGGCCCACTCGGTGTTACGGTGTCCATCGTCGTCTGGCCAGACACTTTGTGATTTGATCACGGGGATGCCGGAACACGAAACGAGAAAAGAGAACAAAACCGGTAACGAGGTAACTTGCATAGTGGACAAAGTGTTGACCCACGGGGATGCAATAAATCTCACCTCAGGTGTTTGTGATATATCGTGAAGCAACAGGAATAGCTCACCTCAACTCGAGGTTCACTCGAATATTCATTCGTGTGGGTATAGGGGTCAATATGGGTGTCCACGGCTCCGATGTTGATCATTGATCGGAAGGGGTTCCAGGTCATGTCTATACTTCACCGAACCTATAGGGTCACACGCTTAAGGGTCATCTATCTGCTGAATACTAGACAGGGAGTCTGAGAGAAAATCACCGAAAAAGTTTCGGACACCGAAAAGTTTCGGACAGCGGAATCGTACCGCAGAGAGAGGTCACCGGATGAGTTTCGGTGAAACCGAAAAGGTTGTTTCGGGGTATGCCATTAAGTCAAAATGGTTTCGGCACATGCCTGATAATTCTTGGAGGGTGCCAGAATCATTCTGGAAACTTTTTGGAATTTTCAGAAATAAAAACCGAAAATGTTTCGGAGCTGCCGGTACCGCTTTGGCTGTTTTTCGCAGATGAAATTCACTAATCTGAAATTGTTTCAGAATGAATCCAAAATCATTTTAGCGGGTACTGGAATTATTCTAAGACCCACAGAAATATTTTCGGATTTAGTGGACGCGAAAAATTGTCTTCATGAATAGTGAAAACGCATTCTTGTTTGCTTTTCGCAGATGAAAATCACTAAACCGAAATTGTTTCGGAACGCGTTGAAAATTATTTTAGTGGGTACTGGAAATGTTCTGAGCCCACATAAATATTTTCAGTTCGAACGGACGCTGAAAAATGTCGTCATGAATAGTGAAAGTGCTTTTTGCTTGGCTTCTTGGAGAAGCCACCTTGAGGGCCTTTTTGGTATTTCCCCCCTGGCTTCTTGGAGAAGCCATCCTTGGGCTTGGCCTATAAACAGGGGTGGAGGGGGCTGCCTAAAGGATCATCCCTTCTCACATACAAGTGCCATGCATGATCTGGCTTCTCTCTCCCTCCCAGCGAAATAGTTTCGTAGAGCCGAAAGGCTGTCTGGGTTCCGGTGGGAACTAGTTCTGGACGGCGAAGCCCTGCCGGATAGATGACACCGTATGTGTGCAACTCCGTAGAGAGATCGTAGTTTCGGTCTTAGTTCGTGAGTGCCTCCCGAAGGGCTGTCCGTGTGACCGTCCGAGTTTCGAAGGTCCTCCCGAAGGGCTGTACGAGTGACCGTTCGAGTTTCGAAGGTCCTCCCGAAGGGCTGTCCGCGACACCGTCCGGGGGGCTGTTCGACCGCCTCCCGGAGGGCTGTCTGAGGAGCAGATGAGGGTATACATCCTCGCGGTTGGGAGGTTGTAAATCCTAGCTGCGGGGATCTGCACCACCGATCGTCATCGACTCTACTTCCCGCTGCGCTACGAGTCGGTAACGAAAAAGATCAAACCTTGTATGCAGTCTCCATAGTGGTCCTGGGCTGGTGCGTAGATCGGAATTTTTTGTTTTCTGCTGCGTTCCCCTACACATTCACATAGCAGTCACACTTTGGGCTATATGGTCATCAAGAAGGAAAGCGATCCACGAAGGGATCTTCCAGAGTCCGCAGGGGACGAATGCGTTTTTCAGAAGATACTTAGCTGACCTGGAAGCTGTAAGAGAGAAGAAGCCAATGCAAGTGCCGTTAGCTGTCCAGAGGACAAGAAGAAGAAAATGACTCAAGGCTCCACCTGTGGGCATTGCTAACATACATGTTGATGCAGGTGTACCTCGTCCATCGCGAGGAGGCACGGCAGCAGTGGTGTGCAGGGATGATCAGGGAGTCTTTTTGGGGAGCTCTGCTTTAGTGATCCAAGGTATAAATGATCCGGCAATCCTTGAGGCAATCGCATGTCGTGAAGCTTTGGCACTGGCTGAAGATTTGAACATCCAGAGCTTCGTCATCGCATCAGACGCCAAGCAGGTGGTGAATGATATACATGCAGGTAACCGTGGAAGATACGGCACGGTGATTAAGGAAATCCAGCAGAGAGCGTGTCATTTTATGTGTAATTTTACTTTCTAAAGTCGTGACTCGAACTTTGAGGCACATAATTTAGCTAAGTTTGCTGAGTCTTTAGGCCTGGGACGCCATGTGTGGCTAGGCCAACCTCATGATCCGAGATGTATCCCACCTTTGGTGGCTTATAACGATTTAATAAAGCTCGGATTATCCCTAAAAAAATAAAAGATATGAATATTTGAAATAATATTTGAATCTGCGGAAAAAAATGTAAAAAATAAATGAGCTGAGTTGAAGCTGGGGATCGAACCCAGGTCTCCCCGCTAGGATAGTTGTTTCCTAGCCAGTCGGGTGCTTGTGTGGTTTTTGACAATGTGAGGGCCTAGCTATACATGAACGCAACCAGCGGCCACCTAATAAAAATGAATCATTTTTGCCACTTACGGATGGCATTGGTGGGTAATTCTTGTCAACTTCAAGGGTAGTTTTTATGACATACGACCAGAAACCCAATTTGCTTTATTATTAGGTAGAGACTTGTGTTTGATGCCTTCCATGAGAATTTTTGGCATAAAGCACCACCTGCGCAAATGAATTGTCAGAAAGGACCATCTTGAACGCTATTTGACAAAACAACCGTGACGGCATGCCCGCCAGCTGACACCTGGCACCTGCCATCAGGGTCTGCCGCTACAGCCCATGGCGGCAGCTGGGCATCATAGGTTTTCCGGCCAAACGACAGTTGTAACGGGACGAGAAGGGGCTGGTGGGCCCTACCGCCATAGGGTTGGGTAGCACCTTCTATTGTTGGCGCCGACACGACAGCGCGTGTAGCCGGCGCTGATTTCTATGCACCGCATTTGTTGGTTGGTGTATTTTTAACGTCATGTGCTGACATAGTGTGCCAGTTGGCAAGGATGCAGTGGCACTTCCTTGCAGACCGGGGTTCGACTCCTGTCAGGAGCGAATTTCCGCGATCTCACCCTGGTGGACTCCTTCTATAAAAATATATCCTTGGTGCTAGTGCCCATGAATCTCTTTTTTTTTTAACGTCATGTGATGACATAGCGTGCTCTCTCTGCTTTATATTGGCTGCTCCTCCTAGCGTAGAGGCACCGTCTCTCTTGTTGTGCTCACTATGCTCTGCATTCTCTCTAGGTCACCAATAACACTATGGAAGAACATTTGCAAATAGCCACTTTGACTCGCATTGTTAACAGATTTCGAATTTATTTTTAATATGTTGAAGTTGAAGAAAAGATAGATCAAGGTAAATCTATGTTTTTTTGTTGGTTTCGTTCACATGCATGCTATTTTTGTTCTATTTGATTAGCCTCAAAATACACACCCTCTCCTGTTTTACGCATTAATTGATCACTTTATGGAGTCATTTGGAGCTTAAGGAATAGGATTTGCCATGCGAAAGTGAACTAAGAAGTTAAACATCAAGGCGGCGTGAGCTATGCAATACATGGATATCTTTTTGACAAGATGTGGACCTCAGGGTAGACGTCGGAGAGGAGGAAGTCGAGGATGAAGAGGCATATGTTTGTGTAGTTGTTGTTCCTCTTCGGTATGATGTTCCCTTCATCACATGGTGACGTAGTTATCCCTAGTCTCATTAAGTTTATCAAGAATATAGTAGATGAACCTTTACTTGAGAACCACATATACAACTTCCGTTATGGTATGCTCTCTCATACCTGTAGGGGGTTGTGCGATGCCACACAAAAAATGGGTGGTAAGAAAGATCCGTTACTTTGTGTTTCCTGTGAGTTTCTCCATCTATGGTCTTGATAATACCTCCCTGTTGGATGACCCCAAATATTAAAGCCCATACACCCGTACAATTGTGGTTAGGTGTGACACAACCCTGTAACTATGGCAAGTTGGTAGACACATGCCCCAAAACGATGGTCTACAGATGTGTGGTGAAAGGTTGTTACCCTGAATACCATCAGCAGTTTGAGATATTGGATGATTTATTAATCACATGGAACCCATGGACTCAAAATGGGATTGATATGGTCTTAGGTGCACAATGCATCACAATTGACTACGTGAGAGATATTGGCTTCTGACTGACTCACTACAACTTACTATACATGTGGTTTGTTGAGCCCTATGACCCAGAGTGTGTCATCAGGCGGTTCATGCTGGAAACATGCCCTCGAGGCAACAATATTGTATTATTATTTTCTCTGTTCATAATTAAGAGTTTATATTCCATGCTATAACTGCTATGATCCTGGAATATGCTATTCAGTGGAAAACTCATATGCACGTGTGGAATGATAAACGGTAAAAATAAGATTCCTAGTCTCGCCTCTCAGACTAGCTCAAGTGTTGTTTGTGATCACGTTTTCCGGATCTTGAGATGTGGTTAAATGTAATGATAGTCTGAAAACAACATTGTTTGTGATACTTTGAGATAATATCGTTAGAAGAACAATCATATTGAATCGATCCAAACTTGCTTTTTATACTTTGAGATAATATATTTAAAAGTCAATTGTTATAACATGGAGTGTTTACGTGTGATTTAGTTCCTTAGACCATGAGAGTATCGTAGTCAGTTCTTATTGTACGATGAACTTTGGGGTTGCTCAAACGTCATCCATAACTAAGTGATCATAACGACAACTTATAGGTTCATCGGAAAGTTTGACAAGGGACTAGATAGATCGAGAGTGGAATTTGCTCCTCTGACAATGGAGAGATATTCTTAGGGCCCTCTCAATGTGAAGGCATCCATCATCGTCTGTCCAGACATAGGTGACAATGTCACAGGGATGCAGGAACACATCAACGAGAAAGAAGAACACAATCGGTAACGAGGAGACCCGTATAGTGAGCATGTGTATGACTCAAGAGGATACCGATAATCTCACCTCGGGTTTTGTAAAGTATTGTGAAGCAAAGGGAACGTCACATGATAACCAAAGGTTCACTCGAATACAACTCATGTAATCATAGGGATCGATATGGACGCCCATGGTTCCGCTATTGGTCTTTGAACAAAGGGGTTTCGTTCATGTCTATGTTTTACCGAACCTATAGGGTCACAAGCTTAAGGTAATCATGATCTGCTGAGTGTTAGTGGGGTAGTAATAATGAGAATATATTTGTGGAATTGTTTCATTAATATTCGCAATAGTATTGAGAGGGCATGAAGCTTTCTGGGGTCAGGGTCACCGGAAGGTTTCGGAGTTTATTGGGCAATACTGGGTATTTCTGATAAATATATATATATCAGTGGAAAATGTTTCCAATGATGTTAATTAATAATAAAAGGCTCCGGTAATTGTTAGCAGACTTCTATATTTAATTTGTGGGACATTTACATTTCCACCCCTAACTCGATCCCACTACTCAGATTTGCCCCTAATTTTGAAGGGTGCTCAAATTTGCCCCTCCGCCATAAGTTTCACTTATAGAAATGCCCCTCTGTGTCATTTTCGTCCAGTCAAGGCTATTTGACCACTAACTTGCCGTGAATTTGACATATTTGCCCCTCCGTCCTTACATGTGGGCCCAAACATACCTGGACTAGACAAATCTGAGCCCTCAAACGCCCGCGGATGCGCCAGAGCACGCCCGCGGAGGCATCCGGACGGGTCCTCATATCTCGTTACCGGCATCCACATATCTCAAATTCAGATTCTCAAATCCATGCACGTTGATCATACATGCCAATGTCGCACGTAAATAACAAATGTTGGTACCGAAAATAAATAGTGTTTACATAAAATTTATTTTAAGTGCACAACTCAAACATCAGCTCTTTGGTTTCCATTGTGGGTCCACATATGCTCCACAAGACCACTAAGTAGCTGCGCGTGCACATGATGATCTCAAAGATTCAGATGCATCTGTAGAAAGTTCATAAGCTGATGTGCATCTTGATCTTCCGGGATTTGAACTTGTTCTTCAGGCATTTCAAAATCATTGGTTTGGGCAACAGCATCATCCTCATCCCCGACAATCTTATTGTGCAAAATAACACAACATGTCATGAGCTACCACAAAGTTTCTGATTCCCACATCATTGCAGCCCCATGAACAACTCCAATGTGCTTGAAGCACTCCGAATGCCCTCTCCACATCTTTTTGAAGGAAATAATAAAGTTGTTATTTTATATTTCCTTATAAATGTTTATTATTCATGCTAGAATTGTATTGATCGGAAACCCAAATACATGTGTGAATACATAGACAAACACTGTGTCCCTAGTGAGCCTCTACTTGTCTAGCTCGTTGATCAAAGATGGTTAAGGTTTCCTAACCATGAACATGAGTTGTCATTTGATAATGGGATCACATCATTAGGAGAATGATGTGATGGACAGGACCCATCCGTTAGCTTAGCATATTAATCATTCAGTTTTATTGCTATTACTTTCTTCATGTCAAATACATATTCCTTCGACCATGAGATTATGCAACTCCCGGATACCGGAGGAATACCTCGTGCGCTATCAAACATCACAACGTAACTGGGTCATTATAAAGATGCTCTACGGGTATCTCCTAAGGTTTTTGTTGGGTTGGCATAGATAGAGATTAGGATTTGTCACTCCGAGTATAGGAGAGGTATCTCTGGGCCCTTTCGGTAATGCACATCATAAGAAGCCTTGCAAGCAAAGTGACTAATGAGTTAGTTACAGGATGATGTATTACGGAATGAGTAAAGAGACTTGCCGGTAACGAGGATTGAACTAGGTATGTGGATACCGATGATCGAATCTCGGGCAAGTAACATACCGATGGACAAAGGGAATAACGTATGTTGTCATAACGGTTCGACCGATAAAGATCTTCTTAGAATATGTAGGAGCCAATATGAGCATCTAGGTTCCGCTATTGGTTATTGACCAGAGAGGTGTCTCGGTCATGTCTACATAGTTCTCGAACCCGTAGGGTCCGCACGCTTAACGTTCGATGACGATTTAGTATTATATGAGTTATGTGATTTGGTGAACGAATGTTGTTGGAGTCCTGGATGAGATCACAGACATGACGAGGAGTCTCGAAATGGTCGAGAGGTAAATATTGATATATAGGATGATAGTATTCGGACACCGGAAGTGTTCCGGAGTGTATCGGATATTTATCGGAGTACCGGGGGGGGGGGGGGAGGGGGGTTACCGGAACCCCCGGGGGAAAGATATGGGCCATAAGAGGGGAGTACACCAGCCCACAAGGGGTGCCCCCCATGAAAGGAGGCCGAGTGGGAGAAGGGAAAGAGGGGGTTCGCCCCCCCTTTCCTTCTATCCTTCCTCTTCCCTTTTCCCCCTCCGGCAATTATGGAAGCGGGGAGGCCGAATTGGGGAAGACCCCAAGTAGGATTCGGCCTACTTGGGGCGCCCCTTGGCTGCCTCTCCTCCACTCCCACCTATATATATGTGGGGAGGGGGTGCGTAGAACACACAACATCAATTGTTAGCCGTGTGCAGCGCCCCCTCCATAGTTTACACCCCCGGTCATAGTTTCGTTGTGCTTAGGCGAAGCCCTGCGAGAATCACTTCACCATCACCGTCACCATGCCGTCGTGCTGAAGAAACTCATCTACTACCTCGGCACCTTGCTGGATCAAGAAGGCGAGGGACGTCACCGAGATGAACGTGTGCAGAACTCGGAAGTGTCGTACGTTCGGTGCTTGATCGGTCGGAGCTAGAAGAAGTTCGACTACATCTACTGAAGGAAATAAGCCCTAGAGGCAATAATAAAGTTATTATTTATTTCCTCATATCATGATAAATGTTTATTATTCATGCTAGAATTGTATTAACCGGAAACATAATACATGTGTGAATACATAGACAAACATAGTGTCACTAGTATGCCTCTACCTGACTAGCTCGTTAATCGAAGATGGTTGAGTTTCCTAGCCATGAACATGAATTGTCATTTGATTAACGGGATCACATCATTAGGAGAATGATGTGCACAAGTATAGGGGATCTATCGTAGTCCTTTCGATAAGTAAGAGTGTCGAACCCAACGAGGAGCAGAAGGAAATGATAAGCGGTTTTCAGCAAGGTATTCTCTGCAAGCACTGAAATAATAGGTAACAAATAGTTTTGTGATAAGATAATTTGTAACGAGCAACAAGTAATAAAAAGTAAATAAAGTGCAGCAAGGTGGCCCTATCCTTTTTGTAGCAAAGGACAAGCTTGGACAAACTCTTATATAGTGAAAAGCGCTCCCGAGGACACATGGGAATTATCGTCAAGCTAGTTTTCATCACGTTCATATGATTCATGTTCGGTACTTTGATAATTTGATATGTGGGTGGACCGGTGCTTGGGTGTTGTTCTTACTTGAACAAGCATCCCACTTATGATTAACCCCTATTGCAAGCATCCACAACTACAAAAGAAGTATTAAGGTAAACCTAACCATAGCATGAAACATATGGATCCAAATCAGCCCCTTACGAAGCAACGCATAAACTAGGGTTTAAGCTTCTGTCACTCTAGCAACCCATCATCTACTTATTACTTCCCAATGCCTTCCTCTAGGCCCAAATAATGGTGAAGTGTCATGTAGTCGACGTTCACATAACACCACTAGAGGAGAGACAACATACATCTCATCAAAATATCGAACGAATACCAAATTCACATGACTACTAATAGCAAGACTTCTCCCATGTCCTCATGAACAAACGTAACTACTCACAAAGCATATCCATGTTCATAATCAGAGGAGTATTAATATGCATATAGGATCTGAACATATGATCTTCCACCAAATAAACCAACTAGCATCAACTACAAGGAGTAATCAACACTACTAGCAACCTACAGGTACCAATCCCAGACTTGGAGACAAGAATTGGATACAAGAGATGAACTAGGGTTTGAGAGGAGATGGTGTTGGTGAAGATGTTGATGGAGATTGGCCCTCTCCCGATGAGAGGAGCGTTGGTGATGACGATGTCGATGATTTCCCCCTCCCGGAGGGAAGTGTCCCCGGCAGAACAGCTCCACCGGAGCCCTAGATTGGTTCCGCCAAGGTTCCGCCTCGTGGCAGCGGAGTCTCGTCTCGAAAGCTTGCTTTTAATTTTTCTTAGGACGAAAGACTTCATATAGCAGAAGATGGGCACCGGAGGGCCAACAGGGGGCCCACGAGGCAGGGGGCGCGCCCAGGGGGGTAGGGCGCGCCCCCACCGTCGTGGCCAGGGTGTGGGCCCCCTCTGGTATTTCTTCCGCTCAGTATTTTTTATTATTTCCAAAAATAACTTTCGTGGAGTTTCATGACTTTTGGAGTTGTGCAGAATATGTCTCTAATATTTGCTCCTTTTCCAGCCCAGAATTCCAGCTGTCGGCATTCTCCCTCCTTATGTAAACCTTGTAAAATAAGAAAGAATAGGCATAAGTATTGTGACAAGATGTGTAATAACAGCCCATAATGCAATAAATATTGATATAAAAGCATGATGCAAAATGGACGTATCAACTCCCCCAAGCTTAGACCTCGCTTGTCCTCAAGCGGAAGCCGATAACGATAAATATGTCCACATGTTTAGAGGTAGAGGTGTCGATAAAATAAAATACGGACATGAAGGCATCATGATTAATCTTATAACAGCAACATATATGGATATTGTCATATGATTTCTTATGTTCAAGTAATAATCTATTCACAATGCAAAGTATGAATCAGAAACTTTATTGAGAACCAACAAACTATAATCTCAGTCATTGAAGCAATTGCATCTTATCATAACATCAGAAAGAGTCTATGTCAGAGCTTTTTAGCAAGTCCACATACTCAACTATCATTTAACCTTTCACAATTGCTAACACTCACGCAATACTTGTGGTTACGGAGTTTTAATCGGACATAGAGAAAGATAGGGGCTTATAGTTTCGCCTCCCAACCTTTTACCTCAAGGGTAATGTCAACAATAATAACTCATGCTAACTTACATCCAATTAGATATATATATATATATATATATATATATATATATATATAAGGATCTTTCCAACATACTGGGCTCGCCAAAGGATAAAATGTAAAAAGGAAGGGTGAAGATCACCATGACTCTTGCATAAGGTAGAGGATAATAATAAAAGATAAGCCCTTCGCAGAGGGAAGCAGAGGTTGCCATGCGCTTTTAGGGTTGGATGCACAAAATCTTAATGCGAAAGAACGTCACTTTATATTGCCACTTGTGATATGGACCTTTATTATGCAGTCCGTCGCTTTTATTTCTTCCACATCACAAGATCGTATAAAGCTTATTTCCTCCACACCAATCAATCATACATTTTTAGAGAGCAATTTTTATTGCTTGCACCGATGACAACTTACTTGAAGGATCTTACTCAATCCATAGGTAGATATGGTGGACTCTCATGGCAAAACTGGGTTTAAGGGTATTTGGAAGCACAAGTAGTATCTCTACTTGGTGCAAAGAATTTGGCTAGCATGAGGGGGAAAGGCAAGCTCAACATGTTGGATGATCCATGGCAATATACTTTATCTTATATATAATAAAACATAACCCATTACGTTGTCTTGCTTGTCCAACATCAACTCTTTAGCATGTCATATTTTAATGAGTGCTCCCAATCATAAAAGATGTCCACAATAGTATATTTATATGTGAAACCTCTCTTTCTGTATTACTTCCTATTAATTGCAACGATGACCAAAACTATGTTTATCAACTCTCAACAACTTTTAATCATCATACTCTTTCTATGTGAAGTCATTACTTTCCATAAGATCAATATGATCTCTTTGTTTATTTTTATTCTTTTCTCTTTTCTTTTATTCACTCAAGATCATAGCAAGATAATCAAGCCCTTGATTCAACACTAATCTTTATTATATAGCTCACGGACTCGATTACATAAAGGATCATAAAGCAAAACTCAAAACTAGATCATACCAAAACTTTTATTCTACTAGATCAAGATACTATTAATAAGGATCGAACTAAGAAAAATGGTAAAGATAGGAGATGTGGTGGTGATACGATACCGGGGCATGTCCCCCAAGCTTGGCAGTTGCCAAGGGGAGTGCCCATACCCATGTGATTATATCTCCCTTTTCGGGGATGGTGATGTGATATTCTTGGCGATGATGCCCCTCAGGATACGATTCTCCTCCTCGAGCTTATTGACTTGCTACTTGAGGTCTATTATTTCCTTTCGAAGCTTTCCTGTAACGGCCAAAGCTCCTTGCACCCAAGGGTGTTGCATAGCTGCGGGAGAACAAGTGACACTCTTCTTCATATTTTCATAAGAAATAAATCTAACATTGGAAGGGATAACCGAGTTTGGAATAGCCGAGCTCTGTAGTTCCCCCATTGTGAATCCAGCTCGGAAGCGAGAAGTGACTTCTTGATCCTCCTCCATGGCATCTATCCTCTTCAAATCAGCCTCCATCTCTTCCTCCGTTGCTGGCCCAAAGTGGTCAGCATTGCTGTTTGTCCTTGATCTCGATACCGGATGAGACACCCGGCTCTCCCTGACTGACTCTTGAGAGGACATCTCGCTCTAATCTGCAGCAGAAGCACCTCGAAACACAAACAGAGGATAATTGCATGATACGGTGGTCAAAACCTTCGGGAGATTATATAATGAATTTTTACCGACCAAAATACGTATCGTGCAAGAAAACGGAGTCCGGAGAGCACACGAGGTGCCCACGAGGCAGGGGGCGCGCCCAGGGGGTAGGGCACGCCCTCCACCCTCGTGGAGCCCTCGTGTCCTTCCCGGACTGCTTCTTATTTTTCTATTTTTCTAAATATTCCAAAACGGAGAAAAATTGCCATTAGAACTGTTTTGGAGTCGGTTTTCTTACCATACCACATACCTATTCCTCTTCGGAGTCTGATACGTTCCGGAAAGTGTCCCTTATGTATTCCTCCGGGGTCACGGTTTCAATAACATTGGTTTCAACATTTATGGGATTACCTGAGATATAATGTTTGATTCTTTGACCGTTCACCACCTTTGGATTTGTTCCCTCGAAGTTGTCGATTTTTATGGCACTGGAACGATAGACCTCCTCGATAACGTAAGGACCTTCCCATTTAGAGAGAAGTTCCCCTGCAAAAAATCTTAAACGAGAGTTGTATAGCAATACATAATCACCTACATTAAACTCACGCATTTGTATCCTTTTGTCATGCCATCTTTTAACTTTTTCTTTAAATAATTTGGCATTTTCATAGGCTTGGGTTCTCCATTCATCAAGTGAGCTAATGTCAAATAACCTCTTCTCACTGGCAAGTTTAAAATCATAGTTGAGCTCTTTAATAGCCCAATAAGCCTTATGTTCTAGTTTGAGAGGTAAGTGACATGCTTTTCCATAAACCATTTTATACGGAGACATACCCATAGGATTTTTATATGCAGTTCTATAGGCCCATAATGCATCATCAAGTTTCTTGGACCAATTCTTTCTAGATCTATTAACAGTCTTTTGCAAAATTAATTTGAGTTCTCTATTACTCAATTCTACTTGACCACTAGACTGTGGGTGATAAGGAGACACAATTCTATGATTAACATCATACTTAGCAAGCACTTTACGAAAAGCACCATGAATAAAATGTGAACCACCATCAGTCATTAAATATCTAGGGACTCCAAACCTTGGAAAAATAACTCCTTTAAGCATCTTAATAGAGGTGTTATGATCAGCACTACTAGTTGGAATAGCTTCTACCCACTTAGTAACGTAATCAACATCAACTAAAATGTGTGTATATCCATTAGAGGCAGGAAACGGTCCCATATAATCAAAGCCCCAAACATCAAATGGTTCAATAACAAGTGAATAATTCATAGGCATTTCTTGACGTCTACTAATATTACCAATTCTTTGACATTCATCGCAGGATAAGACAAACTTAGGGGCATCCTTGAAGAGAATAGGCCAATAGAAACCGGATTGCAATACCTTATGTGCAGTTCTGTCTCCTGCGTGGTGTCCTCCATAAGCCTCGGAGTGACACTTGCGTAGGATCTGTTCCTGTTCATGCTCAGGTACACAACGTCTAATAACACCATCTACTCCTTCTTTATAAAGATCTGGGTCATCCCAAAAGTAATTTCTCAAATCATAGAAAAACTTTTTCTTTTGTTGGTATGTGAAACTAGGTGGTATAAATTTAGCAACAATGTAATTAGCATAATCAGCATACCATGGAGCAGTACGAGAAGCATTTATGACATTCAGTTGTTCACCAGGAAAGCTATCATCAATAGGTAGTGGGTCATCAAGAACATTTTCTAACCTAGACAAGTTGTCTGCAACGGGGTTCTCAGCTCCCTTTCTATCAATAATATGCAAATCAAATTCTTGTAGCAAGAGAACCCATCTAATAAGTCTAGGTTTAGCATATTTCTTTTCCATAAGATATTTTTAAGTATAATTATATTCAAAATAAAAGGGGCTTTTCGTAAGAAAGGAAGGGAGGATTAGGAAAGTCCTATTGACTGCTGCTTTCTCCAGACCGCCGGGAAAAGCATGAAAAAAGGCTCGTAGCAGCATGATCAGTGTGAATAGTTACTTTAGAATCAACAATATAAGGTCTGAACTTATCACAAGCAAATACAACTGCTAAGAATTCTTTTTCAGTAGTAGCATAATTTCTCTGGGCATTGTCTAGAGTTTTACTAGCATATTGAATAACATTTAATTTCTTATCCACTTTTTGCCCTAGAACAACACCTACAGCATAATCACTAGCATCACACATAATTTCAAAAGGTAAATTCCAATCAGGTGGTTGAACAATAGGTGCAAAGATCAATGCTTTCTTAAGTATTTCAAATGCTTCTACACAATCATCATCAAAGACGAATGGTATATCTTTTTGTAATAAATTAGTCAGGGGCCGAGAATTTTTTGAGAAGTCCTTAATGAAGCTCCTATAAAATCCGGCATGACCAAGGAAACTTCTTATACCTTTGATGTCCTTGGGACAAGGCATGTTTTCAATAGCATCAACTTTAGCTTTATCAACTTCAATGCCTCTTTCAGAAATTTTATGCCCCAAGACAATACCTTCATTAACCATAAAGTGGCCTTCTCCCAATTCAAGACAAGGTTAGTTTCTTCACATCTCTGCAAAACTCTATCAAGGTTACTCAAGCAATCATCAAAAGAGGATCCATAAACGGAGAAATCATCCATGAAAACCTCACATATCTTTTCACAAAAGTCAGAGAATATAGCCATCATGCATCTTTGAAAGGTAGCAGGTGCATTACATAAACCAAAAGGCATACATCTATAAGCAAAAGTACCGAAAGGGCAAGTAAAAGTGGTCTTTGATTGATCATCGGCTGACACAGGTATTTGAGAGAAACCAGAGTAACTATCTAGAAAGCAAAAATGTGTATGTTTGGATAATCTTTCTAGCATTTGATCAATAAAAGGTAAGGGGTAATGATCTTTTTTAGTAGCCTTATTTAATTTGCGGAAATCAATTACCATCCTATAACCTGTAATAATTCTTTGCGGAATCAATTCATCTTTATCATTAGGAACGACAGTAATACCTCCCTTCTTAGGGACACAATGGACAGGACTTACCCACTGACTATCAGCAACGGGATAAATTATACCTGCCTCAAGGAGCTTTAGTATTTCTTTTCTTACCACTTCTTTCATCTTAGGATTCAGCCGTCGTTGGTGATCACGAACTGGTTTGGCATCTTTCTCCAAATTTATTTTGTGTTGGCATAAGATCATCAAGAGTATATCCAATAGTAGCGCGGTGCTTTTTTAGAGTTTTCAATAATCTCTCTCCTTCATGCTCTGAAAGGTTAGCACTAATAATAACATGATATATCTTTTTCTCATCAAGATAAGCATATTTAAGAGTATCAGGTAACGGCTTGAGCTCAAACACGGGATCACCCTTGGGTGGAGGAGGATCCCCTAGGATTTCAACAGGAAAATTGTGTTTCAGGATGGGTTCCTGTTTAAAGAATACTTCATCTATTTCCCTTCTTTCATTCATAAACATATCATTTTCATGGTCTAGCAAATATTGTTCTAAAGGATCACTAGGAGATACGGCAATAGAAGCAAGACCAATAATTTCATCCTTACTAGGCAATTTCTCTTCACGATGTTGTCTACGAAATTTAGAGAAATTAAAATCATGAGACATATCACCCAAACCAATAGTGACAACATCCTTTTCGCAGTCTATCCTAGCTTTAACAATGTCAAGAAGGGTCCACCAAATATAATGGGACAAATGCTATCTTGTGGGGAACCAAGAACAAGAAAATCAGCAGGATATTTAGTTTTCCCACACAAGACTTCAACATCTCTAACAATTCCCATTGGTGAAATAGTATCTCTATTGGCAAGCTTAATAGTGACATCAATATCTTCTAACTCAGCAGGTGCAATATCATGCATAATTTATTTGTATAAGTCAATAGGTATTGCACTAGCACTAGCACTAGCACCCATATCACATAAGCCATGATAACAATGATCTCCTATTTTAACAGAAATAGCAGGCATGCCTACCACAGGTCTATGTTTATCTTTAGCACAAGGTTTAGCAATTCTAGCAGTCTCATCACATAAATAAATAACATGCCCATCAATATTATCAGCCAAGAGACCTTTAACTATAGCAATATTAGGTTCAACTTTAACTTGCTCAGGAGGTGTATAGGTTCTAATATTGCTTTTACGAACCACAGTTGAAGCTTTAGCATGATCTTTTATCCTAACAGGAAAAGGTGGTCTCTCAACATAAGCAGTAGGAACAATAGGATCATTATAAGTGATAGTCTTTTCTTCAACTTTAATAGGTGCTACTGATTTTACTTCTATGGGAGGATGATATTTAAACCACTTCTCCTTTGGGAGATCAACATGAGTAGCAAAAGATTCACAGAAAGAAGCTACTATCTCACAGTCAAGTCCATATTTAGTGCTAAATTTACGGAAAACATCGGTATCCATAAAAGATTTAACACAATCAAACTTAGGTGTCATACCTGACTCCTAACCTTCGTCGAGGTCCCAATCTTCGGAGTTGCATTTAATTGTTTCCAATAAATCCCATTTGAATTCAATAGTCTTCATCATAAAAGAGCCAGCACAAGAAGTATCAAGCATGGTGCGATTGTTATCAGAAAGCCGAGCATAAATTTTTTGAATAATTATTTCTCTTGGGAGCTCGTGATTGGGGCATGAATATAACATTGATTTAAGCCTCCCCAAGCTTGAGCGATGCTTTCTCCTTTGCGAGGCCAAAAATTATATATATAATTGCGATCACGATGAACAAGATGCATAGGATAAAACTTCTGATGAAATTCCAATTTCAATCGTTTGTAGTTCCATGATCCCATATCATCACATAGCCTATACCATGTCAATGCATCTCCCTTCAAAGATAAAGGGAAGACCTTCTTCTTAATAACATCATCGGGCACACCTGCAAGCCTAAATATTCCACAAACTTCATCCGAATATATTAGGTGCTCATCAGGATGCATTGTTCCATCTCCTGCAAAAGGATTAGCTAGCAGTTTTTCTCACATACCCGAAGGAATTTCAAAGCAGACATTTTCATTTTCAGTAGGTTGAGGAGCAACTCTTTGCTCTACTGGTCAGGGTGAAGATACCCCGAACAAGCCTCTCAGAGGATTACTTTCCATAGTAACAAGTGATAGTAAATTTCAGCGCACTATATAAATTTTTCCTTACCAAATTCCACTTACCAAAGGCGCTTCACTCCCTGACAACGGCGCCAGAAAAGAGTCTTGATGACCCACAAGTATAGGGGATCTATCATAGTCCTTTCGATAAGTAAGAGTGTCGAACCCAACGAGGAGCAGAAGGAAATGATAAGCGGTTTTCAGCAAGGTATTCTCTGCAAGCACTGAAATAATAGGTAACAGATAGTTTTGTGATAAGATAATTTGTAACGAGCAACAAGTAACAAAAAGTAAATAAAGTGCAGCAAGGTGGCCCAATCCTTTTTGTAGCAAAGGACAAGCCTGGACAAACTCTTATATAGAGAAAAGCGCTCCCGAGGACACATGGGAATTATCGTCAAGCTAGTTTTCATCACGTTCATATGATTCGCGTTCGGTACTTTGATAATTTGATATGTGGGTGGACCGGTGCTTGGGTGCTGTTCTTAATTGAACAAGCATCCCACTTATCATTAACCCCTATTGCAAGCATCCGCAACTACAAAAGAAGTATTAAGGTAAACTTAACCATAGCATGAAACATATGGATCCAAATCAGCCCCTTACGAAGCAACGCATAAACTAGGGTTTAAGCTTCTGTCACTCTAGCAACCCATCATCTATTTATTACTTCCCAATGCCTTCCTCTAGACCCAAATAATGGTGAAGTGTCATGTAGTCGACGTTCACATAACACCACTAGAGGAGAGACAACATACATCTCATCAAAATATCGAACGAATACCAAATTCACATGACTACTAATAGCAAGACTTCTCCCATGTCCCCAGGAACAAATGTAACTACTCACAAAGCATATTCATGTTCATAATCGGAGGAGTATTAATATGCATATAGGATCTGAACATATGATCTTCCACCAAATAAACCAACTAGCATCAACTACAAGGAGTAATCAACACTACTAGCAACCTACAGGTACCAATCCCAGACTTGGAGACAAGAATTGGATACAAGAGATGAACTAGGGTTTGAGAGGAGATGGTGCTGGTGAAGATGTTGATGGAGATTGGCCCTCTCCCGATGAGAGGAGCGTTGGTGATGACGATGGCGATGATTTCCCCCTCCCGGAGGGAAGTGTCCCCGGCAGAACACCTCCGCCGGAGCCCTAGATTGGTTCCGCCAAGGTTCTGCCTCGTGGCGGCGGAGTCTCGTCCCGAAAGCTTGCTTCTGATTTTTCTTAGGACGAAAGACTTCATATAGTAGAAGATGGGCACCGGAGGGCCAACAGGGGGCCCACGAGGCAGGGGGCGCGCCCAGGGGGGTAGGGCGCGCCCCCACCCTCGTGGCCAGGGTGTGGGCCCCCTTTGGTATTTCTTCCGTTCAGTATTTTTTATTATTTCCAAAAATAACTTTCGTGGAGTTTCAGGACTTTTGGAGTTGTGCAGAATAGGTCTCTAATATTTGCTCCTTTTCCAGCCCAGAATTCCAGTTGTCGGCATTCTCCCTCCTTATGTAAACCTTGTAAAATAAGAAAGAATAGGCATAAGTATTGTGACAAAATGTGTAATAACAGCCCATAATGCAATAAATATCGATATAAAAGCATGATGCAAAATGGACGTATCAATGTGATTGACTTGACCCATTCCGTTAGCTTGGCACTTGATCGTTTAGTATGTTGCTATTGCTTTCTTCATGACTTATACATGTTCCTATGACTATGAGATTATGCAACTCCCGTTTACCGGAGGAACACTTTGTGTGCTACCAAACGTCACAACGTAACTCGGTGATTATAAAGGTGCTCTACAGGTGTCTCCGAAGGTACTTGTTGAGTTGGCGTATTTCGAGATTATGATTTGTCACTCCGATTGTCGGAGAGGTATCTCTGGGCCCTCTCGGTAATGCACATCACTATAAGCCTTGCAAGCAATGTGACTAATGAGTTAGTTACGGGATGATGCATTACGGAACAAGTAAAGAGACTTGCCGGTAATGAGATTGAACTAGGTATTGAGATACCGACGATCGAATCTCGGGCAAGTAACATACCAATGACAAAGGGAACAACGTATGTTGTTATGCGGTTTGACCGATAAAGATCTTCCTAGAATATGTAGGAGCCAATATGAGCATCCAGGTTCCGCTATTGGTTATTGACCGGAGACGTGTCTCGGTCATGTCTACATAGTTCTCGAACCCGTAGGGTCCGCATGCTTAAAGTTTGGTGACGATCGGTATTATGAGTTTTTGTGTTTTGATGTACCAATGGTAGTTCGGAGTCCCGGATATGATCACGGACATGACAAGGAGTCTCGAAATGGTCGAGACGTAAAGATCGATATATTGGACGACTATATTCGGACACCAGAAGTGTTCCGAGTGGTTTCGGAGAAAAACCGGAGTATCGGGGGGTTACCGGAACCCCCCGGGGAGTTAATTGGGCCTCATGGGCCTTAGTGGGAGAAGAGGAGGGGCGGCCAGGGCAGCCACGTGCCCCCTCCCCCTCTAGTCCGAATTGGACAAGGAGGGGGGCGGCGCCCCCCTTTTCCTTCTCCTCCTCTCTCCCTTCCTTCACTCTCCTACTCCAACAAGGAAAAGGAGGAGTCCTACTCCCGGTGGGAGTAGGACTCCCCCTTGGCACGCCCTCCTCCTGGCCGGCCGCCTCCCCCTTGCTCCTTTATATACGGGGGCAGGGGGCACCTCTAGACACATAAGTTGATCTGTTGATCTATTCCAGCCGTGTGCGGTGCCCTCCTCCACCATATTCCACCTCAGTCATATCGTAGCGGTGCTTAGGCGAAGCCCTGCATCAGTAGCAACATCATCACCGTCATCACGCCGTCGTGCTGACGGAACTCTCCCGTGAAGCTCTGCTGGATCGGAGTTCACGGGACGTCATCGAGCTGAACGTGTGCTGAACTCGGAGGTGCCGTACGTTCGGTACTTGGATCGGTCGGATCATGAAGACGTACGACTACATCAACCGCGTTGTGCTAACGCTTCCGCTTTCGGTCTACGAGGGTACGTGGACAACACTCTCCCCTCTCGTTGCTATGCATCACCATGATCCTATGTGTGTGTAGGAATTTTTTTGAAATTACTACGTTCCCCAACATTGGTATCAGAGCCAGGTTTTATGCGTAGATGTTATATGCACGAGTAGAACACAAGTGAGTTGTGGGCGATACAAGTCATACTGCTTACCAGCATGTCATACTTTGGTTCGGCGGTATTGTTGGATGAAGCAGCCCGGACCGACATTACGCGTACGCTTACGCGAGACTGGTTCTACCGACGTGCTTTGCACACAGGTGGCTGGCGGGTGTCTGTTTCTCCAACTTTAGTTGAACCGGGTATGGGTACGCCCGGTCCTTGAGAAGGTTAAAACAACACTAACTTGACGAACTATCATTGTGGTTTTGATGCGTAGGTAAGAACGGTTCTTGCTCAGCCCGTAGCAGCCACGTAAAACTTGCAACAACAAAGTAGAGGACGTCTAACTTGTTTTTGCAGGGCATGTTGTGATGTGATATGGTCAAGGCATGATGCTATATTTTATTGTATGAGATGATCATGTTTTGTAACCGAGTTATCGGCAACTGGCAGGAGCCATATGGTTGTCGCTTTATTGTATGCAATGCAATCGCCCTATAATTGCTTTACTTTATCACTAAGCGGTAGCGATAGTCGTAGAAGCAATAGTTAGCGAGACGACAACGATGCTACGATGGAGATCAAGGTGTCGCGCCGGTGACGATGGTGATCATGACGGTGCTTCGGAGATGGAGATCACAAGCACAAGATGATGATGGCCATATCATATCACTTATATTGATTGCATGTGATGTTTATCTTTGTATGCATCTTATTTTGCTTTGATTGACGGTGGCATTATAAGATAATCTCTCACTAAAATTTCAAGATAAAAGTGTTCTCCCTGAGTATGCACCGTTGCCAAAGTTCGTCGTGCCGAGACACCACGTGATGATCGGGTGTGATAAGCTCTACGTTCATCTACAACGGGTGCAAGCCAGTTTTGCACACGCAGAATACTCGGGTTAAACTTGACGAGCCTAGCATATGCAGATATGGCCTCGGAACACTGAGACCGAAAGGTCGAGCATGAATCATATAGTAGATATGATCAACATAGTGATGTTCACCATTGAAAACTACTCCATCTCACGTGATGATCGGACATGGTTTAGTTGATTTGGATCACGTGATCACTTAGATGATTAGAGGGATGTCTATCTAAGTGGGAGTTCTTAAGTAATATGATTAATTGAACTTAAATTTATCATGAACTTAGTACCTGATAGTATTTTGCTTGTCTATGTTGATTGTAGATAGATGGCCCGTGTTGTTGTTCCGTTGAATTTTAATGTGTTCCTTGAGAAAGCAAAGTTGAAAGATTATGGTAGCAATTACACGGACTGGGTCCGTAACTTGAGGACTATCCTCATTGCTGCACAGAAGAATTACGTCCTGGAAGCACCGCTGGGTGCCAGGCCTGCTGCAGATGCAACTAACGACGTTAAGAATGTGTGGTAGAGTAAAGCTGATGACTACTCTATAGTTCAGTGTGCCATGCTTTACGGCTTAGAACCGGGACTTCAACGACGTTTTGAACGTCATGGAGCATATGAGATGTTCCAGGAGTTGAAGTTAATATTTCAAGCAAATGCCCGGATTGAGAGATATGAAGTCTCCAATAAGTTCTACAGCTGCAAGATGGAGGAGATTAGTTCTGTCAGTGAACATATACTCAAAATGTCTGGGTATAACAATCACTTGATTCAACTGGGAGTTAATCTTCCGGATGATAGTGTCATTGACAGAATTCTTCAATCACTTCCACCAAGCTACAAGAGCTTCGTGATGAACTATAATATGCAAGGGATGGATAAGACAATTCCCGAGCTCTTCGCAATGCTAAAGGCCGCGGAGGTAGAAATCAAGAAGGAGCATCAAGTGTTGATGGTCAACAAGACCACCAGTTTCAAAAAAGGGCAAAGGGAAGAAGAAGGGGAACTTCAAGAAGAACAGCAAACAAGTTGCTTCTCAGGAGAAGAAACCCAAGTCTGGACCTAAGCCTGAGACTGAGTGCACCTACTGCAAGCAGACTGGTCACTGGAAGCGGAACTGCCCCAAGTATTTGGCGGATAAGAAGGATGGCAAGGTGAACAAAGGTATATGTGATATACATGTTATTGATGTGTACCTTACTAGAGCTCGCAATAGCACCTGGGTATTTTATACTGGTTCTGTTGCTAATATTTGCAACTCGAAACAGGGACTACGAATTAAGCGAAGACTGGCTAAGGACAAGGTGACGATGCGCGTGGGAAATGGTTCCAAAGTCGATGTGATCGCCGTCGGCACGCTACCTCTACATCTACCTTCGGGATTAGGTTTAGACCTAAATAATTTTTATTTGGTGCCATCGTTAAGCATGAACATTATATCTAGATCTTGTTTGATGCGAGACGGTTATTCATTTAAATCTGAGAATAATGGTTGTTCTATTTATATGACTAATATCTTTTATGGTCATGCACCCTTGAAGAGCGGTCTATTTTTGTTGAATCTCCATAGTAGTGATACACATATTCATAATGTTGAAGCCAAAAGATGCAGAGTTGATAATGATAGTGCAACTTATTTGTGGCACTGCCGTTTGGGTCATATTGGTGTAAAGCGCATGAAGAAACTCCATACTGATGGACTTTTGGAATCACTTGATTATGAATCACTTGGTACTTGCGAACCATGCCTTATGGGCAAGATGACTAAAACGCCGTTCTCCGGAACAATGGAGCGAGCAACAGATTTGTTGGAGATCATACATACTGATGTATGTGGTCCGATGAATGTTGAGGCTCGCGGCGGGTATCGTTATTTTCTCACCTTCACAGATGATTTGAGCAGATATGGGTATATCTACTTAATGAAACATAAGTCTGAAACATTTGAAAAGTTCAAAGAATTTCAGAGTGAAGTGGAAAATCATCGTAACAAGAAAATAAAGTTTCTACGATCTGATCGTGGAGGAGAATATTTGAGTTACGAGTTTGGTGTACATTTGAAACAATGCGGAATAGTTTCGCAACTCACGCCACCCGGAACACCACAGCGTAATGGTGTGTCCGAACGTCGTAATCGTACTTTACTAGATATGGTGTGATCTATGATGTTTCTTACTGATTTACCGCTATCGTTTTGGGGTTATGCTTTAGAGATGGTTGCATTCACGTTAAATAGGGCACCATCAAAATCCGTTGAGATGACGCCTTATGATCTGTGGTTTGGCAAGAAACCAAAGTTGTCATTTCTTAAAGTCTGGGGCTGCGATGGTGATGACCCACAAGTATAGGGGATCTATCATAGTCCTTTTGATAAGTAAGAGTGTCAAACCCAACGAGGAGCAGAAGGAAATGATAAGCAGTTTTCAGCAAGGTATTCCCTGCAAGCACTGAAATTATAGGTAACAGATAGTTTTGTGATAAGATAATTTGTAACGGGTAACAAGTAATGAAAGTAAATAAGGTGCAGCAAGGTGGCCCAATCCTTTTTGTAGAAAAGGATAAGCCTGGACAAACTCTTATATAAAAAAAAGCGCTCCCCAGGACACATGGGAATTATCGTCAAGCTAGTTTTCATCACGTTCATATGATTCGCGTTCGGTACTTTGATAATTTGATATGTGGGTGGACCGGTGCTTGGGTGCTGTCCTTACTTGGACAAGCATCCCACTTATGATAACTCCTATTGCAAGCATCCGCAACTACAAAAGAAGTATTAAGGTAAACCTAACCATAGCATGAAACATATGGATCCAAATCAGCCCCTTACGAAGCAACGCATAAACTAGGGTTTAAGCTTCTGTCACTCTAGCAACCCATCATCTACTTAATACTTCCCAATGCCTTCCTCTAGGCCCAAACAATGGTGAAGTGTCATGTAGTCGACGTTCACATAACACCGCTAGAGGAGAGACAACATACATCTCATCAAAATATCGAACGAATACCAAATTCACATGACTACTAATAGCAAGACTTCTCCCATGTCCTCAGGAACAAACGTAACTACTCACAAAGCATATTCATGTTCATAATCAGAGGAGTATTAATATGCATATAGGATCTGAACATATGATCTTCCACCAAATAAACTAACTAGCATCAACTACAAGGAGTAATCAACACTACTAGCAACCTACAGGTACCAATCCCAGACTTGGAGACAAGAATTGGATACAAGAGATGAACTAGGGTTTGAGAGGAGATGGTGCTGGTGAAGATGTTGATGGAGATTGGCCCTCTCCCGATGAGAGGAGCGTTGGTGATGATGATGACGATGATTTCCCCCTCCCGGAGGGAAGTGTCCCCGGCAGAATAGCTCTGCCAGAGCCCTAGATTGGTTCGGCCAAGGTTCCGCCTCGTGGCGGCGGAGTTTCGTCCCGAAAGCTTGCTTATGATTTTTTCTCGGACGAAAGACTTCATATAGAAGAAGATGGGCACCGGAGGGCCACCAGGGGGCCCACGAGGCAGGGGGCGTGCCCAGGGGGGTAGGGCGCGCCCCTACCCTTGTGGCCAGGGTGTGGCCCAATCCTTTTTGTAGCAAAGGACAAGCTTGGACAAACTCTTATATAGAGAAAAGCGCTCCCGAGGACACATGGGAATTATCGTCAAGCTAGTTTTCATCACGTTCATATGATTCATGTTCGGTACTTTGATAATTTGATATGTGGGTGGACCGGTGCTTGGGTGTTGTTCTTACTTGAACAAGCATCCCACTTATGATTAACCCCTATTGCAAGCATCCGCAACTACAAAAGAAGTATTAAGGTAAACCTAACCATAGCATGAAACATATGGATCCAAATCAGCCCCTTACGAAGCAACGCATAAACTAGGGTTTAAGCTTTTGTCACTCTAGCAACCCATCATCTATTTATTACTTCCCAATGCCTTCCTCTAGACCCAAATAATGGTGAAGTGTCATGTTGTCGACGTTCACATAACACCACTAGAGGAGAGACAACATACATCTCATCAAAATATCGAACGAATACCAAATTCACATGACTACTAATAGCAAGACTTCTCCCATGTCCCCAGGAACAAATGTAACTACTCACAAAGCATATTCATGTTCATAATCAGAGGAGTATTAATATGCATATAGGATCTGAACATATGATCTTCCACCAAATAAACCAACTAGCATCAACTACAAGGAGTAATCAACACTACTAGCAACCTACAGGTACCAATCCCAGACTTGGAGACAAGAATTGGATACAAGAGATGAACTAGGGTTTGAGAGGAGATGGTGCTGGTGAAGATGTTGATGGAGATTGGCCCTCTCCCGATGAGAGGAGCGTTGGTGATGACGATGGCGATGATTTCCCCCTCCCGGAGGGAAGTTTCCCCGGCAGAACACCTCCGCCGGAGCCCTAGATTGGTTCCGCCAAGGTTCTGCCTCATGGCGGCGGAGTCTCGTCCCGAAAGCTTGCTTCTGATTTTTCTTAGGACGAAAGACTTCATATAGTAGAAGATGGGCACCGGAGGGCCAACAGGGGGCCCACGAGGCAGGGGGCGCACCCAGGGGAGTAGGGCGCGCCCCCACCCTCGTGGCCAGGGTGTGGGCCTCCTCTGGTATTTCTTCCGCTCAGTATTTTTTATTATTTCCAAAAATAACTTTCGTGGAGTTTCAGGACTTTTGGAGTTGTGCAGAACAGGTCTCTAATATTTGCTCCTTTTCCAGCCCAGAATTCCAGCTGCTGGCATTCTCCCTCTTCATGTAAACCTTGTAAAATAAGAGAGAATTGGCATAAGTATTGTGACATAATGTGTAATAACAGCCCATAATGCGATAATTATCGATATAAAAGCATCATGCAAAATGGACGTATCAACTCCCCCAAGCTTAGACCTCGCTTGTCCTCAAGCGGAAGTCGATAACGATAAATATGTCCACATGTTTAGAGATAGAGGTGTCGATAAAATAAAATACGGACATGAGGGCATCATGATCATTCTTATAACAGCAACATATTTGGATATTGTCATATGATTTCTTATGCTCAAGTAATAATCTATTCACAATGCAAAGTATGAATCAGAAACTTCATCGGGAACTAACAAACTATAATCTCAGTCATTGAAGCAATTGCAATTCATCATAACATCAGAAAGAGTCAATATAAGAGCTTTTCAGCAAGTCCACATACTCAACTATCATTTAGTCTTTCACAATTGCTAACACGCACGCAATACTTGTGGTTACGGAGTTTTAATCGGACACAGAGAAAGATAGGGGCTTATAGTTTCGCCTCCCAACCTTTTACCTCAAGGGTAATGTCAACGATAATATTTCATGCTAACTTACATCCAATTGGATATATATATCAGGATCTTTCCAACACACTGTGCTTGCCAAAGGATAAAATGTAAAACGGAAAGCTGAAGATCACCATGACTCTTGCATAAGGTAGAAGATAAAAGTAAAAGATAGGCCCTTCGCAGAGGGGAGCAGAGGTTGTCATGCGCTTTCAGGGTAGGATGCACAAAATCTTAATGCGAAAGAACGTCACTTTATATTGCCACTTGTGATATGGACCTTTATTATGCAGTCCGTCGCTTTTATTTCTTCCACATCACAAGATCGTATAAAGCTTATTTCCTTCACACTAATCAATCATACATATTTAGAGAGCAATTTTTATTGCTTGCACCGATGACAACTTACTTGAAGGATCTTACTCAATCCATAGGTATATATGGTGGACTCTCATGGTGAACTGGGTTTAAGGGTATTTGGAAGCACAAGTAGTATCTCTACTTGGTGCAAAGAATTGGCTAGCATGAGGGAGAAAGGCAAGCTCAACATGTTGGATGATCCATGACAATATACTTTATTTCAGATGTAAGAAAACATAACCCATTACATTGTCTTCCTTGTCCAACATCAACTCTTTAGCATGTCATACTTTAATGAGTGCTCACAATCATAAAAGATGTCCAAGATAGTATATTTATGTGTGAAACCTCTCTTTCTTTATTACTTCCTATTAATTGCAACGATGACCAAAACTATGTTTGTCAACTCTCAACAACTTTTAATCATCATACTCTTTATATGTGAAGTCATTACTCTCCATAAGATCAATATGATCTCTTTGTTTCTTTTTAGTCTTTCTCTTTTCTTTTATTCCCTCAAGATCATGGCAAAATAATCAAGCCCTTGACTCAACACTAATCTTCATTATATAGCTCACGGACTCAACTACATAGAGGGATCATAAAGCAAAACTCAAAACTAGACCGTACTAAAAACTTTATTCTACTAAATCAAGATATTACTAAAAGGATCGAACTAAGAAAACGGTAAAGATAGAGATGTGATGGTGATTCGATACCAGGGCACCTCCCCCAAGCTTGGCAGTTGCCAAGGGGAGTGCCCATACCCATGTGATTATATCTCTTTTGCTGGTGAAGAAGATGGTGGAGTTGTTGATGATGTGGGCTTGTTGTCCATCTTCCAAGGCATAGGCTCACCATCATAGAAGGATGATCGAGTCTCCGGGATCCTCAAATCTGCAGCCAAACTCATCCTCTTGAATCTATATTCATACTCACAGTTTTGGTTTTGCAGTTCATAGATTTGGGCTTGGAGGTGCTCGATCTTCTCGTGAAGCTTGAAGATGGTCTCCCCAATGTTCTTGGCATCCAGCTTGTGGTTGTTGGTGAACTCTGCGATCATCATGTGGTTGGCGTTGAGTCCATGTTCCACCATCCCTTGGCACTTGAAAACTTGTTGCTGCATTGCTTCGAGCCTCGTCTCCACGCTTCCGGTCCTCCTTGGTCCCTCAACATCACGGATGTGCAGCAACACATCACGCATCTCAATGGTTTGAGGGTGTTGCAGCACCTCTGCGAGGTAGGGGTTGATGACCTTCTCGAAGAACTTGTCCTTGGGGGCGCTTGGAGACGTCATGATGATCTAGATCTATCAGAAAAACAGCTCGAAACGAAAACAGAGGATATTTGCATGATACAGGAGTCAAAACCTTCGGGAGATTATATAATGAATTTTTACCGACCGAAAGAAGTATCATGCAAGAAAACGGAGTCCGGAGAGCGCACGAGGTGCCTGATACGTCTCCAACGTATCTATCATTTTTGATTGTTCCATCTATATTATATTCTGTTTTGGACATTAATGGGCTTTATTATACACCTTTATATTATTTTTGGGACTAACCTATTAACCGGAGGCCGAGCCCAGAATTGTTGTTTTCTGCCTATTTCAGAGTTTCACAGAAAAAGAATATCAAATGGAGTCCAGACGGAATGAAACCTTCGGGAACGTGATTTTCGGAACGAACGTGATCCAGAGGACTTGGACCCTACGTCAAGACATCAACCAGGAAGGCACGAGGTAGGGGGCGCGCCCTCCACCCTCGTGGGCCCCATGTTGCTCCACCGACATACTTCTTCCTCCTATATATACCTACGTACACCCAAACTACCAGATACGGAGCCAAAAACCTAATTCCACCGCCGCAACCTTCTGTACCCGTGAGATCCCATCTTGGGGCCTTTTCTGGAGCTCCGCCGGAGGGGGCATCGATCACGAAGGGCTTCTACATCAACAACATAGCCTCTCCAATGATGTGTGAGTAGTTTACCTCAGACCTTCGGGTCCATAGTTATTAGCTAGATGGCTTCTTCTCTCTTTTTGGATCTCAATACAATGTTCTCCCTCTCTCTTGTGGAGATCTATTCGATGTAATCTTCTTTTGTGGTGTGTTTGTTGAGATCAATGAATTGTGGGTTTATGATCAAGTTTATCTATGAACAATATTTGAATCTTTTCTGAATTCTTTTATGTATGATTGGTTATCTTTGCAAGTCTCTTAGAATTATCAGTTTGGCTTGGCCTACTAGATTTATCTTTCTTGCAATAGGAGAAGTGCTTAGCTTTGGGTTCAATCTTGTGGTGTCCTTTCCCAGTGGCAGTAGGGGCAGCAAGGCACGTATTGTATTGTTGCCATCGAGGATAACAAGATGGGGTTTATATCATATTGCATGAGTTTATCCCTCTACATCATGTCATCTTGCTTAAAGCGTTACTCTATTCTTATGAACTTAATACTCTAGATGCATGCTGGATAGCGGTCGATGTGTGGAGTAATAGTAGTAGATGCAGGCAGGAGTCGGTCTACTTGTCTCGGACGTGATGCCTATATACATGATCATACCTAGATATTCTCATAACTATGCTCAATTCTGTCAATTGCTCAACAGTAATTTGTTCACCCACCGTAATACTTATGCTCATGAGAGAAGCCACTAGTGAAACCTATGGCCCCCGGGTCTATTTTCCATCATATTAATCTCCCGACAACAAGCTATTTCTGGCGCTGTTTTTATTTTGTTTCTTTACTTTGCATCTTTGTTATAAAAATACCAAAAATATTATCTTATCATATCTATCAGATCTCACTCTCGTAAGTGACCGTCAAGGGATTGACAACCCTTTTATTGCGTTGGTTGCGAGGATTTATTTGTTTGTGCAGGTGCGAGGGACTCGTGCATGGCCTCCTACTGGATTGATACCTTGGTTCTCAAAAACTGAGGGAAATACTTACGCTACTTTGCTGCATCACTCTTTCCTCTTCAAGGGAAAACCAACGAAGTGCTCAAGAGGTAGCAAGAAGGATTTCTGGCGCCGTTGCCGGGGAGACTACGCAAAAGTCAACATACCAAGTACCCATCGCAAACCCTTATCTCCCGCATTACATTATTTGTCATTTGCCTCTCGTTTTCCTCTCCCTCACTTCACCCTTGCCGTTTTATTCGCCCTCTCTCTTTTCCGTTCGCCTTTTTCACTTGCTTCTTGTTTGCTCGTGTGTTGGATTTCTTGCATGTCACGATGGCTCAAGATAATAGCAAATTGTGTGACTTTACCAATACCAACAACAATGATTTCCTTAGCACTCCGATTGCTCCTCTTACCGATACTGAATCTTGTGAAATCAATGCTGCTTTGTTGAACCTTGTAGTGAAAGATCAATTTCTCGGCCTTCCTAGTGAAGATGCCGCTACCCATCTAAATAGCTTCGTTGATTTGTGTGATATGCAAAAGAAGAAAGACGTGGATAATGATATTGTTAAATTGAAGCTATTTCCTTTTTCACTTAGAGATCGTGCTAAAGCTCGGTTTTCATCTTTGCCTAAAAATAGTATTGATTCTTGGAATAAGTGCAAAGATGCTTTTATCTCTAAGTATTTTCCTCCCGCTAAGATCATCTCTCTTAGAAACGATATTATGAATTTTAAGCAACTTGATCATGAACATGTTGCACAAGCTTGGGAGAGGATGAAATTAATGATACGTTTGTCCTACACATGGTTTGAATTTACGGATGATCATAGAAATTTTTTATGCCGGATTGAATTTTGCTTCTAGAAATCTTTTAGATTCGGCCGCAGGAGGCACTTTTATGGAAATCACTTTAGGAGAAGCTACTAAACTCCTAGATAATATTATGGTTAATTATTCTCAATGGCACACTGAAAGATCTACTAGTAAAAAAGTGCATGCGATAGAAGAAATTAATGTTTTGAGTGGAAAGATGGATGAACTTATGAAATTATTTGCTACTAAGAGTGCTTCTTCTGATCCTAATGATATGCCTTTGTCTACTTTGATTGAGAATAATAATGAATCTATGGATGTGAATTTTGTTGGAAGGAATAATTTTGGTAACAACGCGTATAGAGGAAACTTTAATCCTAAGCCGTATCCTAGTAATTCCTCTAATAATTATGGTAATTCCTACAACAATTCTTATGGGAACTTTAATAATATGCCTTCTGAATTTGAGACTAGTGTTAAGGAATTTATGAATTCACAAAAGAATTTCAATGCTTTGCTTGAAGAAAAATTGCTTAAAGTTGATGAATTGGCCAGGAACGTTGATATAACTTCTCTTGATGTTGATTCTTTGAAAGTTAGATCTATTCCTCCTAAGCATGATATCAATGAGTCTCTCAAAGCCATGAGAATTTCCATTGATCAGTGCAAAGAAAGAACCGCTAGGATGCGTGCTAAGAAAGATTGCTTTGTGAAAGCGTGTTCTTCTGGTTTCTATGAAAATAAAGATGAAGATCTAAAAGTTATTGATGTGTCCCCAATTAAATCTTTGTTTTGCAGTATGAATCTTGATAATGATGGGACTGAATATGATCCACCTTTACCTAGAAGGCGTTCCAAAAATTCGGAGTTTTTAGATCTTGATGCTAAAATTGATAAAAGTGAGATTGAAGAAGTTAAAACTCTAGATATTAATGAACCCACTATTTTGGATTTCAAGGAATTTAATTATGATAATCGCTCTTTGATAGATTGTATTTCCTTGTTGCAATCCGTGATAAATTCTCCTCATGCTTATAGCCAAAATAAAGCTTTTACCAAACATATCGTTGATGCTTTAATGCAATCTTATGAAGAAAAACTTGAGTTGGAAGTTTCTATACCTAGAAAACTTTATGATGAGTGGGAACCTACTATTAAAATAAAAATTAGAGATCATGAATGCTATGCTTTGTGTGATTTGGGTGCTAGTGTTTCCACGATTCCAAAGACTTTGTGCGATTTGCTAGGTTTCCGTGATTTTGATGATTACTCTTTAAACTTGCACCTTGCGGATTCCACTATTAAGAAACCTATGGGAAGAATTAATGATGTTCTTATTGTTGCAAATAGGAATTATGTGCCTGTAGATTTTATTGTTCTTGATATAAATTGCAATCCTTCATGTCCTATTATTCTTGGTAGACCTTTCCTTAGAACGATCGGTGCAATTATTGACATGAAGGAAGGAAATATTATATTCCAATTTCCGTTAAGGAAAGGCATGGAAAATTTTCCTAGAAAGAAAATAAAATTACCATATGAATCTATCATGAGAGCCACTTATGGATTGCCTACCAAAGATGGCAATACCTAGATCTATCCTTGCTATTATGCCTGGCTAGGGACGTTAAACGATAGCGCTTGTTGGGAGGCAACCCAATTTTATTTTTAGTTTATTTTTGTTTTTGCTTATGTTTAGGAATAAATATTTGTTCTAGCCTCTGGTTAGATTTGTTTTTATGTTTCAATTAGTGTTTGTGCCAAGTTTAACCTATAGCATCTTCTTGGATGATAGTTATTTGATCTTGCTGAAAATTGCAGAAACTTTCTGTTCACGAAAATAATTGTTAAAAATCACCAAAACGTGATAAAATATTGATTCCAATTGCTTCTGATCAATAAACAAATTTTATAGGTAGTACTATTTTGGCTCAATTTTTGGAGTTCCAGAAGTTTGCATTAGTTACAGATTACTACAGAGTGTTCTGTTTTTGACAGATTCTGTTTTCGTGTGTTGTTTGCTTATTTTGATGAATCTATGGCTAGTAAAATAGTTTATAAACCATAGAGAAGTTGGAATACAGTAAGTTTAACATCAATATAAATAAAGAATGAGTTCATTACAGTACCTTGAAGTGGTGTTTTGTTTTCTTTCGCTAACGGAGCTCACGAGATTTTCTGGTAAGTTTTGTGTTGTGAAGTTTTCAAGTTTTGGGTAAAAGATTTGATGGATTATGGAACAAGGAGTGGCAAGAGCCTAAGCTTGGGGATTCCCATGGCACCCCAAGATGATCTAAGGACACCAAAAAGCCAAAGCTTGGGGATGCCCCGGAAGGCATCCCCGCTTTCGTTTACTTCCATCGGTAACTTTACTTGGAGCTATATTTTTATTCGCCACATGATATGTGTTTTGCTTGGAGCGTCTTGTATGATTTGAGTCTTTGTTTGTTAGTTTGCCACAATCATCTTTGCTGTACACACCTTTTTAGAGAGACACACATGATTCGGAATTTATTGGAATACTCTATGTGCTTCACTTATATCTTTTGAGCTATATAGTTTTTGCTCCAGCGCTTCACTTATATCTTTTAGAGCACGGTGGTGGATTTGTTTTATAGAAACTATTGTTCTATCATGCTTCACTTATATTATTTTTAGAGTCTTAAACAGCATGGTAATTTGATTAATCCTAATATGCTAGGTATTCAAGACTAGTAAAAACTTACTTATGAGTGTGTTGAATACTAAGAGAGGTTTATTCTTGATGATTGTTTTGAGATATGGAGGTAGTGATATTAAAGTTGTGCTAGTTGAGTAGTTGTGAATTTGAGAAATACTTGTGTTAAAGTTTGCAAGTCCCGTAGCATGCACGTATGTTAAACGTTATGTAACAAATTTGAAACATGAGGTGTTCTTTGATTGTCCTCCTTATGAGTGGCGGTCGGGGACGAGCGATGGTCTTTTCCTACCAATCTATCCCCCTAGGAGCATGCGCGTAGTGCTTGGTTTTTGATGACTTGTAGATTTTTGCAATAAGTATGTGAGTTCTTTATGACTAATGTTGAGTCCGTGGATTATACGCACTCTTACCCTTCCATCATTGCTAGCCTCTTCGGTACCGTGCATTGCCCTTTCTCACATTCAGAGTTGGTGCAAAGTTCGCCGGTGCATCCAAACCCTGTGATATGATACGCTCTTTCACACATAAACCTCCTTATATCTTCCTCAAAACAGCCACCATACCTACCTATTATGGCATTTCCATAGCCATTCCAAGATATATTGCCATGCAACTTTCCACCGTTTCGTTTATCATGACACGTTCATCATTGTCATATTGCTTTGCATGATCATGTAGTTGACATAGTATTTGTGGCAAAGCCACCATTCATTATTCTTTCATACATGTCACTCTTGATTCGTTGCATATCCCGGTACACCGCCGGAGGCATAAATATAGAGTCATACTTTGTTCTAGTATCGAGTTGTAATCATTGAGTTGTAAATAAATACAAGTGTGATGATCATCATTTTATAGAGCATTGTCCTAAGTGAGAAAAAAATTTAGAAAATGAGAGAAAAAGAGAGAAGGGGCAATGTTACTATCCTTTTTACCACACTTGTGCTTCAAAGTACCACCATAATCTTCATGATAGAGAGTCTCTTGTTTTGTCACTTTCATATACTAGTGGGAATTTTTCATTATAGAACTTGGCTTGTATATTCCAACAATGGGCTTCCTCAAATGCCCTAGGTCTTCGTGAGCAAGCAAGTTGGATGCACACCCACTTAGTTTCTTTTGTTGAGCTTTCATGCATTTATAGCTCTACTGCATCCGTTGCATGGCCATCCCTACTCCTTGCATTAACATCAATCGATGGGCATCTCCATTGCTCATTGATTAGCCTCGTTGATGTGAGACTTTCTCCTTTTTTGTCTTCTCCACATAACCCCCATCATTATATTCTATTCCACCCATAGTGCTATATCCATGGCTCACGCTCATGTATTGCGTGAAGGTTGAAAAAAGTTTGAGATTACTAAAGTATGAAACAATTGCTTGGCTTGTCATCGGGGTTGTGCATGATGAGAGCAATCTTGGGTGACGGAAATGGAGCATGACTAAACTATATGATTTTGTAGGGATGAACTTTCTTTGGCCATCTTATTTTGAGAGGACATAATTGCTTAGTTAGTATGCTTGAAGTATTATTATTTTTATGTCAATATTGAACTTTTATCTTGAATCTTTCGGATCTGAATATTCATACCACAATTAAGAAGAATTACATTGAAATTATGCCAAGTAGCATTCCACATCAAAAAAAATCTGTTTTTATCATTTACCTACTCGAGGACGAGCATGAATTAAGCTTGGGGATGCTTGATACGTCTCCAACGTATCTATAATTTTTGATTGTTCCATGCTATATTATATTCTGTTTTGGACATTAATGAGCTTTATTATACACCTTTATATTATTTTTGGGACTAACCTATTAACCGGAGGCCCAGCCCAGAATTGCTGTTTTTTGCCTATTTCAGAGTTTCGTAGAAAAAGAATATCAAACGGACTCCAAACGGAATGAAACCTTCGGGAACGTGATTTTTGGAACGAACGTGGTCCAGAGGACTTGGACCCTACGTTAAGACATCAACCAGGAAGGCACGAGCTATGGGGGCGCGCCCTCCACCCTCGTGGGCCCCATGTTGCTCCACCGACGTACTTCTTCCTCCTATATATACCTACGTACCCCCAAACTACCAGATACGGAGCCAAAAACCTAATTCCACCACCGCAACCTTCTGTACCCGTGAGATCCCATCTTGGGGCCTTTTCCGGAGCTCCGCCGGAGGGGGCATCGATCACGGAGGGCTTCCACATCGACACCATAGCCTCTCCGATGATGTGTGAGTAGTTTACCTCAGACCTTCGGGTCCATAGTTATTAGCTAGATGGCTTCTTCTCTCTTTTTGGATCTCAATACAATGATCTCTCCCTCCCTTGTGGAGATCTATTCGATGTAATCTTCTTTTGCGGTGTGTTTGTTGAGATCGATGAATTGTGGGTTTATGATCAAGTTTATCTATGAACAATATTTGAATCTTTTCTGAATTCTTTTATGTATGATTGGTTATCTTTGCAAGTCTCTTAGAATTATCTGTTTGGTTTGGCCTACTAGACTGATCTTTCTTGCAATAGGAGAAGTGCTTAGCTTTGGGTTCAATCTTGCGGTGTCCTTTCCCAGTGACAGTAGGGGCAGCAAGGCACGTATTGTATTGTTGCCATCGAGGATAACAAGATGGGGTTTATATCATATTGCATGAGTTTATCCCTCTACATCATGTCATCTTGCTTAAGGCGTTACTTTGTTCCTATGAACTTAATACTCTAGATGCATGCTGGATAGCGGTCGATGTGTGGAGTAATAGTAGTAGATGCAGGCAGGAGTCGGTCTACTTGTCTCGGACGTGATGCCTATATACATGATCATACCTAGATATTCTCATAACTATGCTCCATTCTGTCAATTGCTCAACAGTAATTTGTTCACCCACCGTAATACTTATGCTCATGAGAGAAGCCACTAGTGAAACCTATGGCCCCCGGGTCTATTTTCCATCCTATTAATCTCCCGACAACAAGCTATTTCTGGCGCCGTTTTTATTTTGTTTCTTTACTTTATATCTTTATTATAAAAATACCAAAAATATTATCTTATCATATCTATCAGATCTCACTCTCGTAAGTGACCGTCAAGGGATTGACAACCCCTTTATTGCGTTGGTTGCGAGGATTTATTTGTTTGTGTAGGTGCGAGGGACTCGTGCGTGGCCTCCTACTGGATTGATACCTTGGTTCTCAAAAACTGAGGGAAATACTTACGCTACTTTGCTGCATCACCCTTTCCTCTTCAAGGGAAAACCAACGCAGTGCTCAAGAGGTAGCAAGAAGGATTTCTGGCGCCGTTGCCGGGGAGACTACGCAAAAGTCAACATACCAAGTACCCATCGCAAACCCTTATCTCCCGCATTACATTATTAGCCATTTGCCTCTCGTTTTCCTCTCCCCCACTTCACCCTTGCCGTTTTATTCGCCTCTCTCTTTTTCGTTCGCCTTTTTCACTTGCTTCTTGTTTGCTTGTGTGTTGGATTGCTTGCTTGTCACGATGGCTCAAGATAATACCAAATTGTGTGACTTTACCAATACCAACAACAATGATTTCCTTAGCACTCTGATTGCTCCTCTTACCGATACTGAATCTTGTGAAATCAATGCTGCTTTGTTGAACCTTGTCATGAAAGATCAATTTGCCGGCCTTCCTAGTGAAGATGTCGTTACCCATCTAAATAGCTTCATTGATTTGTGTGATATGCAAAAGAAGAAAGACGTGGATAATGATATCGTTAAATTGAAGCTATTTCCTTTTTCACTTAGAGATCGTGCTAAAGCTCAGTTTTCATCTTTGCCTAAAAATAGTATTGATTCTTGGAATAAGTGCAAAGATGCTTTTATCTCTAAGTATTTTCCTCCCACTAAGATCATCTCTCTTAGAAACGATATTATGAATTTTAAGCAACTTGATCATGAACATGTTGCACAAGCTTGGGAGAGTATGAAATTAATGATACGTAATTGTCCTACACATGGTTTGAATTTATGGATGATCATACAAAATTTTTATGCCGGATTGAATTTTGCTTCTAGAAATCTTTTAGATTCGGCCGCAGGAGGCACTTTTATGGAAATCACTTTAGGAGAAGCTACTAAACTCCTAGATAATATTATGGTTAATTATTCTCAATGGCACACTGAAAGATCTACTAATAAAAAGTGCATGCGATAGAAGAAATTAATGTTTTGAGTGGAAAGATGGATGAACTTATGAAATTATTTGCTACTAAGAGTGCTTCTTTTGATCCTAATGATATGCCTTTGTCTACTTTGATTGATAATAATAATGAACCTATGGATGTGAATTTTGTTGGTAGGAATAATTTCGGTAACAACGCGCATAGAGGAAACTTTAATCCTAGGCCGTATCCTAGTAATTCCTCTAATAATTATGGTAATTCCTACAACAATTCTTATGGGAACTTTAATAAGATGCCTTCTGAATTTGAGACTAGTGTTAAGGAATTTATGAATTCACAAAAGAATTTCAATGCTTTGCTTGAAGAAAAATTGCTTAAAGTTGATGAATTGGCCAGGAACGTTGACATAACTTCTCTTGATGTTGATTCTTTGAAAGTTAGATCTATTCCTCCTAAGCATGATATCAATGAGTCTCTCAAAGCCGTGAGAATTTCCATTGATGAGTGCAAAGAAAGAACCGCTAGGATGCGTGCTAAGAAAGATTGCTTTGTGAAAGCGTGTTCTTCTAGTTTCTATGAAAGTAAAGATGAAGATCTAAAAGTTATTGATGTGTCCCCAATTAAATCTTTGTTTTGCAATATGAATCTTGATAATGATGGGACTGAATATGATCCACCTTTACCTGGAAGGCGTTCCAAAAATTCGGAGTTTTTAGATCTTGATGCTAAAATTGATAAAAGTGAGATTGAAGAAGTTAAAACTCTAGATATTAATGAACCCACTATTTTGGATTTCAAGGAATTTAATTATGATAATCGCTCTTTGATAGATTGTATTTCCTTGTTGCAATCTGTGCTAAATTCTCCTCATGCTTATAGCCAAAATAAAGCTTTTACCAAACATATCGTTGATGCTTTAATGCAATCTTATGAAGAAAAACTTGAGTTAGAAGTTTCTATCCGTAGAAAACTTTATGATGAGTGGGAACCTACTATTAAAATAAAAATTAGAGATCATGAATGCTATGCTTTGTGTGATTTGGGTGCTAGTGTTTCCACGATTCCAAAGACTTTGTGCGATTTGCTAGGTTTCCGTGATTTTGATGATTACTCTTTAAACTTGCACCTTGCGGATTCCACTATTAAGAAACCTATGGGAAGAATTAATGATGTTCTTATTGTTGCAAATAGGAATTATGTGCCTGTAGATTTTATTGTTCTTGATATAAATTGCAATCCTTCATGTCCTATTATTCTTGGTAGACCTTTCCTTAGAACGATCGGTGCAATTATTGACATGAAGGAAGAAAATATTATATTCCAATTTCCGTTAAGGAAAGGCATGGAACATTTTCCTAGAAAGAAAATAAAATTACCATATGAATCTATCATGAGAGCCACTTATGGATTGCCTACCAAAGATGGCAATACCAAGATCTATCCTTGCTATTATGCCTGGCTAGGGACGTTAAACGATAGCGCTTGTTGGGAGGCAACCCAATTTTATTTTTAGTTTATTTTTGTTTTTGCTTATGTTTAGGAATAAATATTTGTTCTAGCCTCTGGTTAGATTTGTTTTTATGTTTCAATTAGTGTTTGTGCCAAGTTTAACCTATAGCATCTTCTTGGATGATAGTTATTTGATCTTGCTGAAAATTGCAGAAACTTTCTGTTCACGAAAATAATTGTTAAAAATCACCAGAACGTGATAAAATATTGATTTTAATTGCTTCTGATCAATAAACAAATTGTATAGGTCGTCCTATTTTGGCTCAATTTTTGGAGTTCAGAAGTTTGCATTAGTTACAGATTACTACGGAGTGTTCTGTTTTTGACAGATTCTGTTTTTCGTGTGTTGTTTGCTTATTTTGATGAATCTATGGCTAGTAAAATAGTTTATAAACCATAGAGAAGTTGGAATACAGTAGGTTTAACATCAATATAAATAAAGAATGAGTTCATTACAGTACCTTGAAGTGGTGTTTTGTTTTCTTTCGCTAACGGAGCTCAGGAGATTTTCTGTTAAGTTTTGTGTTGTGAAGTTTTCAAGTTTTGGGTAAAAGATTTGATGGATTATGGAACAAGGAGTGGCAAGAGCCTAAGCTTGGGGATGCCCATGTCACCCCAAGATGATCTAAGGACACCAAAAAGCCAAAGCTTGGGGATGCCCCGGAAGGCATCCCCTCTTTCGTCTACTTCCATCGGTAACTTTACTTGGAGCTATATTTTTATTCACCACATGATATGTGTTTTGCTTGGAGCGTCTTGTATGATTTGAGTCTTTGTTTGTTAGTTTCCACAATCATCTTTTCTGTACGCACCTTTTGAGAGAGACACACATGATTCGGAATTTATTAGAATACTCTATGTGCTTCACTTATATCTTTTGAGCTATATAGTTTTTGCTCCAGCGCTTCACTTATATCTTTTAGAGCATGGTGGTAGATTTGTTTTATAGAAACTATTGTTCTCTCATGCTTCACTTATATTATTTTGGGAGTCTTAAACAACATGGTAATTTTCTTAATCCTAATATGCTAGGTATTCAAGACTAGTAAAAACTTTCTTATGAGTGTGTTGAATACTAAGAGATGTTTGATGCTTGATGATTGTTTTGAGATATGGAGGTAGTGATATTAATATTGTGCTAGTTGAGTAGTTGTGAATTTGAGAAATACTTGTGTTGAAGTTTGCAAGTCCCGTAGCATGCACGTATGGTAAACGTTATGTGACAAATTTGAAACATGAGGTGTTCTTTGATTGTCCTCCTTATGAGTGGCGGTCGGGGACGAGCGATGGTCTTTTCCTACCAATCTATCCCCCTAGGAGCATGCGCGTAGTGCTTGGTTTTTGATGACTTGTAGATTTTTGCAATAAGTATGTGAGTTCTTTATGACTAATGTTGAGTCCATGCATTATACGCACTTTTACCGTTCCATCATTGCTAGCCTCTTCGGTACCGTGCATTGCCCTTTCTCACATTGAGAGTTGGTGCAAAGTTCGCTGGTGCATCCAAACCCCGTGATATGATACGCTCTTTCACACATAAACCTCCTTATATCTTCCTCAAAACAGCCACCATACCTACCTATTATGGCATTTCCATAGCCATTCCGAGATATATTGCCATGCAACTTTCCACCATTCCGTTTATCATGACACGTTCATCATTGTCATATTTCTTTGCATGATCATGTAGTTGACATAGTATTTGTGGCAAAGCCACCATTCATAATTCTTTCATACATGTCACTCTTGATTCATTGCATATCCCAGTACACCGCCGGAGGCATTCATATAGAGTCATACTTTGTTCTAATATCGAGTTGTAATCATTGAGTTGTAAATAAATAGTAGTGTGATGATCATCATTTTCTAGAGCATTGTCCTAAGTGAGAAAAAATAAAAAAATGAGAGAAAAAGAGAGAAGGGGCAATGTTACTATCCCTTTTACCACACTTGTACTTCAAAGTAGCACCATAATCTTCATGATAGAGAGTCTCTTGTTTTGTCACTTTCATATACTAGAGGGAATTTTTCATTATAGAACTTGGCTTGTATATTCTAACAATGGGCTTCCTCAAATGCCCTAGGTCTTCGTGAGCAAGCAAGTTGGAAGCACACCCACTTAGTTTCTTTTGTTGAGCTTTCATGCATTTATAGCTCTAGTGCATCCGTTGGATGGCAATCCCTACTCCTTGCATTAACATCAATCGATGGGCATCTCCATAGCTCATTGATTAGCCTCGTTGATGTGAGACTTTCTCCTTTTTAGTCTTCTCCACATAACCCCCATCATTATATTCTATTCCACCCATAGTGCTATATCCATGGTTCACGCTCATGTATTGCGTGAAGGTTGAAAAAGTTTGAGATTACTAAAGTATGAAACAATTGCTCGGCTTGTCATCGGGGTTGTGCATGATGAGAGCATTCTTGTGTGACGGAAATGGAGCATGACTAAACTATATGATTTTGTAGGTATGAACTTTCTTTGGCCATCTTATTTTGAGAGGACATAATTGCTTAGTTAGTATGCTTGAAGTATTATTATTTTTATGTCAATATTGAAATTTTATCTTCAATCTTTCGGATCTGAATATTCATACCACAATTAAGAAGAATTACGTTGAAATTATGCCAAGTAGCATTCCACATCAAAAAATCTGTTTTTATCATTTACCTACTCGAGGACGAGCAGGAATTAAGCTTGGGGATGCTTGATACGTCTCCAACGTATCTATAATTTTTGATTGTTCCATGCTATATTATATTCTGTTTTGGACATTAATGAGCTTTATTATACACTTTTATATTATTTTTGGGACTAACCTATTAACCGGAGGCCCAACCCAGAATTGATGTTTTTTTTGCCTCTTTCAGAGTTTCGCAGAAAAAGAATATCTAACGGAGTCCAAACGGAATGAAAGCTTCAGGAACGTTATTTTCGGAACGAACGTGGTCCAGAGGACTTGGACGCTACGTCAAGACATCAACCAGGAAGGCACGAGGTAGGGGGCGCGCCTACCCCCCAGGGCGCGCCCTCCACCCTCGTGGGCCCCACGTTGTTCCACCGACGTACTTCTTCCTCCTATATATACCTACGTACCCCCAAACTACTAGATACGGAGCCAAAAACCTAATTCCACCACCGCAACCTTCTGTACCCGTGAGATCCCATCTTGGGGCCTTTTCCGGAGCTCCGCCGGAGGGGGCATCGATCACGGAGGGCTTCCACATCGACACCATAGCCTCTCCGATGATGTGTGAGTAGTTTACCTCAGACCTTCGGGTCCATAGTTATTAGCTAGATGGCTTCTTCTCTCTTTTTGGATCTCAATACAATGTTCTCCCCCTCTTTTGAGGAGATCTATTCGATGTAATATTGTTTTGTGGTGTGTTTGTTGAGATCGATGAATTGTGTGTTTATGATCAAGTTTATCTATGAACAATATTTGAATCTTTTCTGAATTCTTTTATGTATGATTGGTTATCTTTGCAAGTCTTTTCGAATTATCAGTTTGGTTTGGCCTACTAGATTGATCTTTCTTGCAATAGGAGAAGTGCTTAGCTTTGGGTTCAATCTTGCGGTGTCCTTTCCCAGTGACAGTAGGGGCAGCAAGGCACGTATTGTATTGTTGCCATTGAGGATAACAAGATGGGGTTTATATCATATTGCATGAGTTTATCCCTCTACATCATGTCATCTTGCTTAAAGCGTTACTCTGTTCTTATGAACTTAATACTCTAGATGCATGCTGGATAGCGGTCGATGTGTGGAGTAATAGTAGTAGATGCAGGCAGGAGTTGGTCTACTTGTCTCGGACGTGATGCCTATATACATGATCATACCTAGATATTCTCATAACTATGCTCCATTCTGTCAATTGCTCAACAGTAATTTGTTCACCCACCGTAATACTTATGCTCATGAGAGAAGCCACTAGTGAAACCTATGGCCCCCGGGTCTATTTTCCATCCTATTAATCTCCCGACAACAAGCTATTTCTGGCGCCGTTTTTATTTTGTTTCTTTACTTTATATCTTTATTGTAAAAATACCAAAAATATTATCTTATCATATCTATCAGATCTCACTCTCGTAAGTGACCGTCAAGGGATTGACAACCCCTTTATTGCGTTGGTTGCGAGGATTTATTTGTTTGTGTAGGTGCGAGGGACTCGTGCGTGGCCTCCTACTGGATTGATACCTTGGTTCTCAAAAACTGAGGGAAATACTTACGCTACTTTGCTGCATCACCCTTTCCTCTTCAAGGGAAAACCGACGCAGTGCTCAAGAGGTAGCAGTGCCCACGAGGCAGGGGGGTGCGCCCAGGGGGTATGGCGCGCCCTCCACCATCATGGAGGCCTCGTGTCCTTCCCGGACTGCTTCTTATTTTCCTATTTTTCTAAATATTCCAAAACGGAGAAAAATTGCCATTAAAATTGTTTTGGAGTCGGTTTACTTACCGTACCACATACCTATTCCTTTTCGGAGTCTGAAACGTTCTGGAAAGTGTCCCTTATGTATTCCTCCGGGGTTACAGTTTCAATAATATTAGTTTCAACATTTATGGGATTACCTGAGATATAATGTTTGATTCTTGACCATTCACCACCTTTGGATTTGTGCCTTCGAAGTTGTTGATTTTTATGGCACCGGAACGATTGACCTCCGCGATAACGTAAGGACCTTCCGATTTAGAGAGAAGTTTTCCTGCAAAAAATCTTAAACGAGAGTTGTATAGCAACACATAATCACCAACATTAAACTTACGCTTTTGTATCCTTTTGTCATGCCATCTTTTAACTTTTTCTTTAAACAGTTTGGCATTCTCATAAGCCTGGGTTCTTCATTCATCAAGTGAGCTAATGTCAAATAACCTCTTCTCACCGGCAAGTTTGAAATCATAGTTGAGCTCTTTAATAGCCCAATATGCCTTATGTTCTAGTTCGAGAGGTAAGCGACATGCTTTTCCATAAACCATTTTATACGGAGACATACCCATAGGATTTTTATATGCAGTTCTATAGGCCCATAATGCATCATCAAGTTTCTTGGACCAATTCTTTCTAGATCTATTAACAGTCTTTTGCAAAATTAACTTGAGCTCTCTGTTGCTCAATTCTACTTGACCACTAGACTGTGGGTGATAAGGGGATGCAATTCTATGATTAACATCATACTTGGCAAGCATTTTACGGAAAGCACCATGAATAAAATGCGAACCACCATGAGTCATTAAATATCTAGGGACTCCAAACCTCGGAAAAATAACTTCTTTAAGCATCTAAATAGAAGTGTTATGATCAGCACTACTAGTTGAAATAGCTTCTACCCACTTAGTAACCTAATCAACAACAACTAAAATATCTGTATACCCATTAGAGGCAGGAAACGGTCCCATATAATCAAAGCCCCAAACATCGAATGGCTCAATAACAAGTGAATAATTCATAGGCATTTATTGACGTCTACTAATATTACCAATTCTTTGACATTCATCACAAGATAAGACAAACTTACGAGCATCCTTGAAGAGAGTAGGCCAATAAAAACCGGATTGCAATACCTTATGTGCAGTTCTGTCTCCAGCGTGGTGTCCTCCGTAAGCCTCGGAGTGACACTTGCATAGGATATGTTCCTGTTCATGCTTAGGTACACAACGCCTAATGACACCATCTACTCCTTCTTTATAAAGATGTGGGTCATCCCAAAAGTAATGTCTTAAATCATAGAAAAACTTTTTCTTTTGCTGGTATGTGAAACTAGGTGGTATAAATTTAGCAACAATATGTAATTAGCATAATCAGCATACCATGGAGCAGTACGAGAAGCATTTATGACATTTAATTGTTCATCAGGAAAGCTATCATCAATAGGTAGTGGGTCATCAAGAACATTCTCTAACCTAGACAAGTTGTCTGCAACGGGGTTCTCAACTCCCTTTCTATCAATAATATGCAAATCAAATTCTTGTAGCAAGAGGACACATCTAATGAGTCTAGGTTTAGCATCTTTCTTTTCCATAAGATATTTAATAGCAGCATGATCTGTGTGAATAGTTACTTTAGAATCAACAATATAAGGTCTGAACTTATCACAAGCAAATACAACTGCTAAGAATTCTTTTTCAGTAGTGGCATAATTTCTCTGGGCATTGTCTAGAGTTTTACTAGCATATTGAATAACATTTAATTTCTTATCAACTCTTTGCCCTAGAACAGCACCTACAGCATAATCGCTAGCATCACACACAATTTCAAAGGGTAAATTCCAATCCGGTGGCTGAACAATGGGTGCAGAAATCAATGCTTTCTTAAGTATTTCAAATGCTTCTACACAATCATCATCAAAGAAAAATGGTATATCTTTTTGTAATAAATTAGTCAAAGGCCGAGAAATTTTTGAGAAGTCCTTAATGAACCTCCTATAAAACCCGGCATGACCAAGGAAACTTCTTATACCTTTGATGTCTTTGGGACACGGCATCTTTTCGATAGCATCAACTTTAGCTTTATCAACTTCAATACCTCTTTCAGAAATTTTATGCCCCAACACAATGCCTTCATTAACCATAAAGTGGCACTTCTCCCAATTCAAGACAATGTTAGTTTCTTCACATCTCTGCAAAACTCGATCAAGGTTGCTCAAGCAATCATCAAAAGAGGATCCATAAACGGAGAAATCGTCCATGAAAACTTCACAAATCTTTTCACAAAAATCAGAGAATATAGCCATCATGCATCTTTGAAAGGTAGCAGGTGCATTACATAAACCGAAAGGCATACGTCTATAAGCAAAAGTACCAAAAGGGCAAGTAAAAGTGGTCTTTGGTTGATCATCAGCTGACACAGGTATTTGAGAGAAACCAGAATAACCATCTAGAAAGCAAAAATGTCTGTGTTTAGATAATCTTTCTAGCATTTGATCAATGAATGGCAAGGGGTAATGATCTTTTTTAGTAGCTTTATTTAATTTGCGGAAATCAATTACCATCCTATAACCTGTAATAATTTTTTGCGGAATCAATTCATCTTTATCATTAGGAACGACAGTAATACCTCCCTTCTTAGGGACACAATGGACAGGACTTACCCACTGACTATCAGCAACGGGATAAAATTATACCTGCCTCAAGGAGTTTCGGTATTTCCTTTCTTACCACTTCTTTCATCTTAGGATTCAGCCGTCGTTGATGATCAATAACTGGTTTGGCATCTTTCTCCAAGTTTATGTTGTGTTGACATAGAGTGGGACTAATGCCCTTAAGATCATCAAGAGTATATCCAATAGCAGCACGGTGCTTCTTCAGAGTTTTCAATAATTTCTCTTCTTCATGCTCTTCATCGAGATCCCAATCTTCAGAGTTGCGTTTAATTCTTTCCAATAAATTCCATTTGAATTCAATAGTCTTCATCATAAAAGAGCCAGTATAAGAAGTATCGAGCATGGAGCGATTATTGTGAGAAAGCCGAGCATAAAATTTTTGAATAATCATTTCTCTTGAGAGCTCATGATTGGGGCATGAATATAACATTGACTTAAGCCTCCCCCAAGCTTGAGTGATGCTTTCTCCTTCGCGAGGCCAAAAATTATATATATAATTACGATCACGATGAACAAGATGCATAGGATAAAACTTCTGATGGAATTCTAATTTCAACCGTTTGTAGTCCCATGATCCCATATCATCACATAGCCTATACCATGTCAATGCGTCCCCCTCAAAGATAAAGGGAAGACCTTCTTCTTGATAACATCATCGGGCATACCTGCAAGCTTAAATAATCCACAAACTTCATCCACATAGATTAGGTGTAAATCGGGATGCAATGTTCCATCTCCTGCAAAAGGATTAGCTAGCAGTTTCTTTATCATACCCGAAGGAATTTCAAAGTAAACATTTTCATTTTCAGTAGGTTCAATAGGTTGAGGAGCAACTCTTTGCTCTACTGGTCGAGGTGAAGATACCCCGAACAAGCCCCTCAAAGGATTACTTTCCATAGTAACAAGTGACAGTAAATTTCAGCACACTATATAAATTTTTCCTTACCAAATTCCACCAACCAAAGGCGCTTCACTCCCCGGCAACGGCGCCAGAAAAGAGTCTTCATGACCCACAAGTATAGGGGATCTATCGTATTCCTTTCAATAAGTAAGAGTGTCGAACCAAACGAGGAGCAGAAGGAAATGATAAGCGGTTTTCAGCAAGGTATTCTCTGCAAGCACTGAAATTATAGGTAACAAATAGTTTTGTGATAAGATAATTTGTAACGGGTAACAAGTAATGAAAGTAAATAAGGTGCAGAAAGGTGGCCCAATCCTTTTTGTAGCAAAGGACAAGCCTGGACAAACTCTTATATAGAGAAAAGCGCTCCCGAGGACACATGGGAATTATCGTCAAGCTAGTTTTCATCACGTTCATATGATTCGCGTTCGGTACTTTGATAATTTGATATGTGGGTGGACCGGTGCTTGGGTGCTGTCCTTACTTGGACAAGCATCCCACTTATGATTAACTCCTATTGCAAGCATCTGCAACTACAAAAGAAGTATTAAGGTAAACCTAACCATAGCATGAAACATATGGATCCAAATCAGCCCCTTACGAAGCAACGCATAAACTAGGGTTTAAGCTTCTGTCACTCTAGCAACCCATCATCTATTTATTACTTCCCAATGCCTTCCTCTAGACCCAAATAATGGTGAAGTGTCATGTAGTCGACGTTCACATAACACCACTAGAGGAGAGACAACATACATCTCATCAAAATATCGAACGAATACCAAATTCACATGACTACTAATAGCAAGACTTCTCCCATGTCCTCGGGAACAAACGTAACTACTCACAAAGCATATTCATGTTCATAATCAGAGGAGTATTAATATGCATATAGGATCTGAACATATGATCTTCCACCAAATAAACCAACTAGCATCAACTACAAGGAGTAATCAACACTACTAGCAACATATAGGTACCAATCCCAGACTTAGAGACAAGAATTGGATACAAGAGATGAACTAGGGTTTTAGAGGAGATGGTGCTGGTGAAGATGTTGATGGAGATTGGCCCCCTCCCGATGAGAGGAGCGTTGGTGATGACGATGACGATGATTTCCCCCTCCTAGAGGGAAATGTCTCCAGCAGAACAGCTCCGCCAGAGCCCTAGATTGGTTCCGCCAAGGTTTCGCCTCATGGCGGCGGAGTTTCGTCCCGAAAGCTTGCTTATGATTTTTTCTCGGACGAAAGACTTCATATAGCAGAAGATGGGCACCGAAGGGCCACCAGGGGGCCCATGAGGCAGGGGGGCGCGCCCCCACCCTCGTGGCGAAGGTGTGGGCCCCCTCTGGTATTTTCTTCGCTCAGTATTTATTATTATTTCCAAAAATAACTTCCATAGAGTTTCAGGACTTTTGGAGTTGTGCAGAATAGGTATCTAATATTTGCTCCTTTTCCAGCCCAGAATTCCAGCTGCCGGCATTCTCCCTCTTCATGTAAACCTTGTAAAATAAGAGAGAATAGGCCTAAGTATTGTGACATAATGTGTAATAACAGCCCATAATGCGATAATTATCGATATAAAAGCATGATGCAAAATGGATGTATCAGATTCTTATGTGAAAAAGCTTCAACCTGATAAGCTCGAACCCAAATCAGAGAAATGTGTCTTCATAGGACACCCAAAGAAAACTGTTGGGTACACCTTCTATCACAGATCCGAAGGCAAGACATTCATTGCTAAGAATGGATCCTTTCTAGAGAAGGAGTTTCTCTCGAAAGAAGTGAGTGGGAGGAAAGTAGAACTTGATGAGGTAACTGTACCTGCTCCCTTATTGGAAAGTAGTTCATCACAGAAACCGGTTCCTGTGACACCTACACCAATTAGTGAGGAAGCTAATGATATTGATCATGAAACTTTAGATCAAGTTACTACCGAACCTCGTAGGTAAACCAGAGTAAGATCCACACCAGAGTGGTACGGTAATCCTATTCTGGAGGTCATGTTACTTGACCAAGGTGAACCTACGAACTATGAAGAAGCGATGGTGAGCCCATATTCCGCAAAATGGCTTGAGGCCATGAAATCTGAGATGGGATCCATGTATGAGAACAAAGTGTGGACTTTGGTTGACTTGCCCGATGATCGGGAAGCCATTGAGAATAAATGGATCTTCAAGAAGAAGACTGACGCTGACGGTAATGTTACTGTCTATAAAGCTTGACTTCTTGCGAAAGGCTTTCGACAAGTTCAAGGGATTGACTTCGATGAGACTTTCTCACCCGTAGCGATGCTTAAGTCTGTCCGAATCATGTTAGCAATTGCCGCACTTTATGATTATGAAATTTGGCAAATGGATGTCAAAACTACATTCCTGAAAGGATTTCTGGAAGAAGAGTTGTATATGATGCAACCAGAAGGTTTTGTCGATCCAAAGGGAGCTAACAAAGTGTGCAAGCTCCAGCGATCCATTTATGGACTGGTGCAAGCTTCTCGGAGTTGGAATAAACGTTTTGATAGTGTGATCAAAGCATATGGTTTATACAAACTTTTGGAGAAGCCTGTATTTACAAGAAAGTGAGTGGGAGCTCTGTAGCATTTATGATATTATATGTGGATGACATATTGCTGATTGGAAATGATATAGGATTTCTGGATAGCATAAAAGGATACTTGAATAAGATTTTTTCAATGAAAGACCTCGGTGAAGCTGCTTACATATATTAGGCATCAAGGTCTATAGAGATAGATCAAGATGCTTGATAGGACTTTCACAAAGCACATACCTTGACAAAGTTTTCAAGAAGTTCAAAATGGATCAAGCAAAGAAAGGGTTCTTGCCTGTGTTACAAGGTGTGAAGTTGAGTCAGACTCAATGCCCGGCCACTGCAGAAGATAGAGAGAAAATGAAAGATGTTCCCTATGCTTCAGCCATAGGCTCTATCATGTATGCAATGCTGTATACCAGACCTGATGTGTGCCTTGCTATTAGCCTAGCAGGGAGGTACCAAAGTAATCCAGGAGTGGATCACTGGACGGTGGTCAAGAACATCCTGAAATACCTGAAAAGGACTAAAGATATGTTTCTCGTTTATGGAGGTGACAAAGAGCTAGTCGTGAATGGTTACGTCGATGCAAGCTTTGACACTGATCCGGACGATTCTAAATTGCAAACCAGATACGTGTTTACATTGAATGGTGGAGCTGTCAGTTGGTGCAGTTCTAAACAAAGCGTCGTGGCGGGATCTACATGTGAAGCAGAGTACATAGCTGCTTCGGAAGCAGCAAATGAAGGAGTCTGGATGAAGGAGTTCATATCCGATCTAGGTGTCATACCTAGTGCATCAGGTCCAATGAAAATCTTTTGTGACAATACTGGTGCAATTGCCTTGGCAAAGGAATCCAGATTTCACAAGAGGACCAAGCACATCAAGAGACGCTTCAATTCCATCTGGGACCAGTCCCAGGTGGGAGACATAGAGATTTGCAAGATACATACGGATCTGAATGTTGCAGACCCGTTGACTAAGCCTCTTCCACGAGCAAAACATGATCAACACCAAAATTCCATGGGTGTTAGAATCATTACTGTGTAATCTAGATTATTGACTCTAGTGCAAGTGGGAGACTGAAGTAAATATGCCCTAGAGGCAATAACAAAGTTATTATTTATTTCCTCATATCATGATAAATGTTTATTATTCATGCTAGAATTGTATTAACCGGAAACATAATACATGTGTGAGTACATAGACAAACATAGTGTCACTAATATGCCTCTACTTGACTAGCTCGTTAATCGAAGATGGTTGAGTTTCCTAGCCATGGACATGAGTTGTCATTTGATTAACGGGATCACATCATTAGGAGAATGATGTGATTGACTTGACCCATTCCGTTAGCTTAGCACTTGATCGTTTAGTATGTTGCTATTGCTTTCTTCATGACTTATACATGTTCCTATGACTATGAGCTTATGCAACTCCCGTTTACCGGAGGAACACTTTGTGTGCTACCAAACGTCACAACGTATCTGGGTGATTATAAAGGTGCTCTACAGGTGTCTCCGAAGGTACTTGTTGAGTTGGCGTATTTCGAGATTAGGATTTGTCAATCCGATTGTCGGAGAGGTATCTCTGGGCCCTCTCGGTAATGCACATCACTATAAGCCTTGCAAGCAATGTGACTAATGAGTTAGTTGTGGGATGATGCATTACGGAACGAGTAAAGAGACTTGTCGGTAACGAGATTGAACTAGGTATTGAGATACCGACGATCGAATCTCGGGCAAGTAACATACCGATGACAAAGGGAACAACGTATGTTGTTATGCGGTTTGACCGATAAAGATCTTCGTAGAATATGTAGGAGCCAATATGAGCATCTAGGTTCCGCTATTGGTTATTGACTGGAGACGTGTCTCGGTCATGTCTACATAGTTCTCGAACCCGTAGGGTCCGCACGCTTAAAGTTTGATGACGATCGGTATTATGAGTTTTTGTGTTTTGATGTACCGAAGGTAGTTCGGAGTCCCGGATATGATCACGGACATGACGAGGAGTCTCGAAATGGTCGAGACGTAAAGATCGATATATTGGACGACTATATTCGGACACCGGAAGTGTTCCGAGTGGTTTCGGAGAAAAACCGGAGTACCGGGGGGTTACCGGAACCCCCCGGGGAGTTAATTGGGCCTCATGGGCCTTAGTGGGAGAAGAGGAGGGGCGGCCAGGGCAGCCGTGCGCCCCCTCCCCCTCTAGTCCGAATTGGACAAGGAGGGGGGTGGCGCCCCCCTTTTTCCTTCTCCTCCTCTCTCCCTTCCTTCCCTCTCCTACTCCAACAAGGAAAAGGAGGAGTCCTACTCCCGGTGGGAGTAGGACTCCCCCCTTGGCGCGCCCTCCTCCTGGCCAGCCGCCTCCCCCCTTGCTCCTTTATATACGGGGGCAGGGGCACCTCTAGACACATAAGTTGATCTGTTGATCTATTCCAGCCGTGTGCGGTGCCCCCTCCACCATATTCCACCTCGGTCATATCGTAGCGGTGCTTAGGCGAAGCCCTGCGTCGGAAGCAACATCATCACCATCATCACGCCGTCGTGCTGACGGAACTCTCCGTGAAGCTCTGCTGGATCAGAGTTCGCGGGACGTCATCGAGCTGAACGTGTGCTGAACTCGGAGGTGCCGTACGTTTGGTACTTGGATCGGTCGGATCGTGAAGACTTACGACTACATCAACCGCGTTGTGCTAACGCTTCCGCTTTCGGTCTAAGAGGGTACGTGGACAACACTCTCCCCTCTTGTTGCTATGCATCACCATGATCTTGTGTGTGCGTAGGATTTTTTTTGAAATTACTACGTTCCCCAACATCAACCGCGTTGTCAAACGCTTCCGCTTTCGGTATACGAGGGTACGTAGACACACTCTCCCCCTCGTTGCTATGCATCTCCATGGACAGATCTTTGCGTGAGCGTAGATTTTTTTTGTTTTCCATGCTACGTTTCCCAACACTTTCCTAGTTGCTTCCTGCTTTGTTGCAAAGTGGCTTTGTTTTCTTGCCATGTGGTTCGGATATAGTCTTCACAAACATCGCCCACTGAGGATAGATGCCATCGACATGGTAGTATCCCATGTTGTAGTCACAGCTGTTGATGGTTTAGTTGCACGACGGTGATTCCCCATTGCAAAACCTCGTGAACACCGAGATCGTTGAAGCACGTTGATGTCGTTGTGAGAACACGACATTCCAAAGAAAGCATGCCAAATCCATAAGTCATGTGATGCCACCACTTCTAGTATGAAAGTGGCCTCTTTGGTGTGACTGATACGTCTCCAACGTATCTATAATTTTTGATTGTTCCATGCTATTATATTATCACTCTTGGATGTTTTATAATCATTTTTGGTACTAACCTATTGACATAGTGCCAAGTGCCAGTTGCTGTTTTCTGCATGTTTTTTACATCGCAGGAAATCAATACCAAACAGAGTCCAAATGCAACGAAACTTCACGGAGAATTTTTATGAACCAGAAGACACCTAATGGGCCAAGGCTGCGGCTGGGGGGTGCTCCGAGGGGCGCACAACCCACCAGGGCATGCCAGGAGGCCCAGGCGCGCCCTGATGGGTTGTGCCCACCTCGGGTGCCCCCCGGACCGCCTCTTTGCTCTATAAATACCCCAATATTCCAGAAACCCTAGGGGAGTCGACAAAAATCAATTCCAGCCGCCGCAGAGTCCAGAACCACCAGATCCAATCTAGACACCATCACAGAGGGGTTCACCACCTCCATTGGTGCCTCTCTGATGATGCGTGAGTAGTTCTTTGTAGACCTTCGGGTCTGTAGTTAGTAGCTAGATGGCTTCCTCTCTCTCGCTGAATTCTCAATACAATGGTCTCTTGGAGATCCATATGATGTAACTCTTTTTGCGGTGTGTTTGTTGAGATCCGATGAACTTTGAGTTTATGATCAGATCTATCTTTTTATATCCATGAAAGTTATTTGAGTTTCTTTGATCTCTTATATGCATGATTGTTTATAGCCTCGTATTTCTTCTCCGATATTTGGGTTTTGTTTGTCCAACTTGATCTATTTATCTTGCAACGGGAAGAGGTGCTTTGTAGTGGGTTCGATCTTACGGTGCTTGATCCCAGTGACAGAAGGGGGACCGACACGTATGTATCGCTGCTACTAAGGATAAAACAATGGGGTCTATCTCTACATAGATAGATCTTGTCTACCTCATGTCATCGTTCTTATTGCATTACTCCGTTTCTCCATGAACTTAATACACTAGATGCATGCTGGATAGCGGTCGATGTGCGGAGTAATTGTAGTAGATGCAGGCAGGAGCCGGTCTACTAATCTTGGACGTGATGCCTATATAATGATCATTGCCTGGATATCGTCATGATTATTTGAAGTTCTATCAATTGCCCAACAGTAATTTGTTTACCCACCGTTTGCTATTTTTCTCGAGAGAAGCCACTAGTGAAACCTACGGCCCCCGGGTCTCTTTCTCATATTATTTGCCGTTGTGATCTACTTTTTATTTGATTTTTATTTTTAGATCTATTAAACTAAAACTACAAAAATACCTTGCTGCGTTTTATTATTATTTATTTTATTTGGCGTTTGATCTATCAATCTACTACAATTTTATTCCCGTCCGTTTGCCAATTTCTGGCGCCGTTACCTGAAAGGGATTGACAACTCCTTTAACACGTCGGGTTGCGAGTGGTTGTTATTTGTGTGCAGGGGTTGTTTACGTTGTGTTGCTTGGTTCTCCTACTGGTTCGATAACCTTGTTCTCATAACTGAGGGAAATACCTACCGCCGCCGTGCTGCATCATCCCTTCCTCTTTGGAAAAATACCGACGTAGCTTCAAGCCGCAATCAAAAGGAATTTCTGGCGTCGTTGCCGGGGAGGATCTTCAACATATACCAGGTTCCTAATCACAAATCTCATCTCCTTGCAATTTACATTATTTTCCATTTGCCTCTCGTTTTCCTCTCCCCCATTTCACAAAAATTTGCCGTTTTATTCGCCCTCTTTTTCATTTGCTGTTTTCTCATCAGATCTATCCTTTGCTTCCAATCATGAGTGATTTCGGTATGGCACCAACAGATGATGGCCTAACTCCTAAGATTGGACATATGGGCATTCTGGATGCTAAAACTATTATCTTGGGGCAATGGAATGTTATGGGAAAAGAACGTATCCAAGAATTTTTCAATTGTGTTGGGAATTTAAGTCTTCATGATGCTCCTATACTTAAAACTACTAGATCCTATGCGGATGCTATTTCAGCACTAGTTCTGAAACTTGAAAGTAAATTTATCCGTACTCACCCTACTTTGCAAAGATTGTTTTTTGAGCTTCTCGTTATCAAGAATCCTAAAGCTAAAAAGTTGGCCACTCTCGTTCTTATGCATGAGTTTGACTACATGATACATGAAGCTAGGGAAATCTTTGATTTTTATGGTATTAATCGTGAAAAGCCCATGATAGATGAAATTCTTTACAATAGTGATTATGCGCTAAGGCATTTGCTTGGGGATAATAAAATCTTTGATGAGAATCTTAAAAAAGAAGTCCCCATTTTAGATATAATCCAACAAGTTTTCAATAATGTTAATCAACATCACTCTTGGATTATTGCGTGAAATCAAAGGGGTTATGATGAAAACCAACTTAGGAATGCTAAGGTTTCTATGGATAATATGTTTTATGTTGTGTTTACAAAACCCCATGATGAAAACACCTCAAAGGAAATTAAGGACAAGGATGACAAAACTTAGATCCTTGCTTTATGCCTAGCTAAGGGCGTAAAACTATAGCGCTTGTTGGGAGGCAGCCCAAGGAATAACATTTATTTTTGCTTTTTGCTTTCTGTTCTTGAGTGTTTGCACAATTATGCTACTGTTATGATTGTGTTTTTTGTGTTTTAATTAGTGTTTGTACCAAGTAGAACCTACAGGATCTTCTTGGGTGATAGTTGTTTCATCTTGCTGAAAAAACAGAAACTTTCGCGCTCACGAAAACAATTCTTATTTTTTACCAGAGCGTGATAAAATAACAATTCTTTTTGCAGAAGATTAATATACAAATTACTCAGTTCATCCTTTTTTCAGAATTTTGGAGTTTCAGAAGTATTCGAACAATTCAGATTGCTACAGACTGTTCTGTTTTTGACAGATTCTGTTTTCTTTGCGTTGTGTGCTCGTTTTGATGGCTCTATGGTTTTCTTTGATGAGTTTTTGCCACAGAAAAGTTGGAATACAATAGATATAATGCAAGAACAAAATATGAATAGGTTGCAATAGTACGTTTAGTAGTGATTTATTTTCTTATACTAACGGATCTCACGAAGGTTTTGTTGAGTTTTGTGTGATTGAAGTTTTCAAGTTTTGGGTTATCTTATGATGGATGAAGGAATAAGGAGTAAGAAGAGCCTAAGCTTGGGGATGCCCCGGCATCCCAAGCTATTATCCAAAAGAGAGCAAGCAACTAAGCTTGGGGATGCCCCGAGTGGCATCCCCTCTTTCTTCTAACGACCATCGGTATTTTACTCGAAACTATATTTTTATTCGTCACATACTATGTGTTTTGCTTGGAGCGTCTTGTATGATATGAATCTTTGCTTGTTTTATTTTGTGTTTTAAGTCTTGATTCCTTGCTGGACACACCTATTTGAGAGAGCCAAAATTATGTCATGACTTGTTAGAATTGCTCTCTATGCTTCACTTAAAATTTTTATGAGCTATGGACTTGCTCTAGTGCTTCACTTATATCTTTTTGAGCACGGTGTGCTTTAGTATTTTTTGAAGAAATGCTCTCTTGCTTCACTTAGATTTATTTGAGAGTTAGTAAAATTTTCAAGAAATTCTCTCTTGCTTCACTTAAATTAATTTGAGAGAAAGAAATATTATGCTCATGATCTTCACTTATATTTGTTTGAGCTTATCAAAAGCAACATATGAAAATTAGTTCCAAAGTGATAGATATCCAAGAAGGATATAATAAAAAATTTCATGAAGATCAATGGACAAAATAAACTTGATTCTTAGTAACAGTTTTGAGATATGATGATGTGATATGTGAGTCATCTTGATGAGTAGTTATGCTTTACTAAGAATATTGGCGTTAAGGTTTGTGATTCCCTATGCAAGCACGAAAGTCAATAACTATGAAATGAAATTATATCCTACTTGTGGTGCATTATTCTGTGTTAATTATGCTTAATGCTCGCTTATGAGATTATTCGTTTCTTGGTTGGTCCCTTCTCAATCTTTTGCTAGCCTTCTTTTTGCACTAAGTATGATCACTACTGGTGCATCCAAAAACCTTTAAACCACTTTTGTCACATGAGTCCACTATACCTACCTATATGCGGTATTCTTTTGCCGTTCTAAGCAAATTTGTATGTGTCATCTCTAATTTTCAAAATAAACTTCTCTTTTGTGTGTTCGTACCGCTCACGAGGCGGTGAGGGGTGGCTAATATTTTCCATGCTAGATATGTTATTCTCATGATGAGTGTTTATTCACTTGTCATTGCACGAGAGTAAGGCAAAGGTATTAGGGATGGCCAGTCCCGAAATGAAAAATGAAATTACTTTATGTTGTCAAATAATAAATTCCTTGGAAAGTGTTGGTATGGAGGGCAACCGTGGATACGGCTAGCCATGAAAAGTGAAAGTATGGTTGAAAAAGGAATAAACTTCATTTTCTGTTTGGGAACCGCCTATGATATATCTAGCATGGAAAGTGTTGGGAACTCTAAGTCGTTTTCGTTGGTGGGAAGGATACACCTCCCAAAATGTTTTTATCTCTAAGTTTTTCGCTTTGAGCTCTCGCACCTCTACAAATCACTACTTCCCTCCGCGAAGGGCCTTTCTTTTACTTTGCAATTTTTATTTTGAATTTGAGTCTCCATCTTCTCTTATAAAAGCACCAACTAGGAGGAAATATGATCATACTTAAGTATTGGGTGTAGTTAATATACGAGTGTGTTTCATGAATGGATCAATGATTGAGCATAATGGGCCAGGGATAACTTATTTTAGCGTTGATATTTTGAAAGACATGGTTGCTTGTTGATATGCTTGAGTATTTAAATTATCATGTCAAAACTAGACTATTGCTTTGAATAACATAAAAGTCCAAATGTCAATGCTATAAAGAAAAGAAATATGATATGACATGATAGGTAGCATTCCACATCAAAAATTCTGTTTTTATCACTTACCTACTCGAGGACGAGTAGGAGTTAAGCTTGGGGATGCTGATACGTCTCCAACGTATCTATAATTTTTGATTGTTCCATGCTGTTATATTATCACTCTTGGATGTTTAATAATCATTTTATATCATTTTTTGGTACTAACCTATTGACATAGTGCCAAGTGCCAGTTGCTGTTTCCGCATGTTTTTACATCACAGGAAATCAATACCAAACGGAGTCCAAATGCAACGAAACATCACGGAGAATTTTTATGGACCAGAAGACACCTAATGGGCCAAGCCTGCGCCTGGGGGTGCTCCGAGGGGAGCACAACCCACCAGGGCGCGCCAGGAGGCCCAGGCGCGCCCTGGTGGGTTGTGCCCACCTCGGCTGCCCCCCGGACCGCCTCTTTGCTCTATAAATACCTCAATATTCCAGAAACCCTAGGGGAGTCGACAAAAATCAATTCCAGCCGCCGCAGAGTCCAGAACCACCAGATCCAATCTAGACACCATCATGGAGGGGTTCACCACCTCCATTGGTGCCTCTCCGATGATGCGTGAGTTCTTTGTAGACCTTCGGGTCCGTAGTTAGTAGCTAGATGACTTCCTCTCTCTCGCTGAATTCTCAATACAATGGTCTCTTGAAGATCCATATGATGTAACTCTTTTTGTGGTGTGTTTGTTGAGATCCGATGAACTTTGAGTTTATGATCAGATCTATCTTTTTATATCCATGAAAGTTATATGAGTTTCTTTGATCTCTTATATGCAAGATTGCTTATAGCCTCGTATTTCTTCTCCGATATTTGAGTTTTGTTTGGCCAACTTGCTCTATTTATCTTGCAACGGGAAGAGGTGCTTTGTAGTGGGTTCGATCTTACGGTGCTTGATCCCAGTGACAGAAGGGGAACCGACACGTATGTATCGTTGCTAGTAAGGATAAAACGATGGGGTCTATCTCTACATAGATAGATCTTGTCTACATCATGTCATCGTTCTTATTGCATTACTCCGTTTCTCCATGAACTTAATACACTAGATGCATGCTGGATAGCGGTCGATGTGTGGAGTAATAGTAGTAGATACAGGCAGGAGTCGGTCTACTAATCTTGGACGTGATGCCTATATAATGATCATTGCCTGGGTATCGTCATGATTATTTGAAGTTCTATCAAATGCCCAACAGTAATTTGTTTACCCACCGTTTGCTATTTTTCTCGAGAGAAGCCACTAGTGAAACCTACGGCCCCCGGGTATTTTTCTCATATTATTTGCCTTTGCGATCTACTTTTTATTTGCTTTTTATTTTTAGATCTATTAAACTAAAAATACAAGAATACCTTGCTGCGTTTTATTATTATTTATTTTATTTGGCGTTTGATCTATCAATCTACTACAATTTTATTCCCGCCCGTTTGCCAATTTCTGGCGTCGTTACCCGAAAGGGATTGACAACTCCTTTAACACGTCGGGTTGCGAGTGGTTGTTATTTGTGTGCAGGGGCTGTTTACGTTGTGTTGCTTGGTTCTCCTACTGGTTCGATAACCTTGGTCTCATAACTGAGGGAAATACGTACCGCCGTTGTGCTGCATCATCCCTTCCTCTCTGGGGAAATACCGACGTAGCTTCAAGCCGCAATCAGTGACCTTGGCACATTCCCCGCAAACCTTTGGGGCAGTCTCCATTGCCAATGCATGCAATCAATTGATCCGAGCATTCCTGGAAACCCTCTGGCCTCTTCAATAGCCAACAACTTCTCTTTGTCCCGTGCATTTAGTTCTCTTAGATACTCTGCTCCAAACACCTGCACCACGGCGTGGGCAAACTTGACAGTAGTCTTCAGGCATGTGCTCTCCCCCATCCTGACCATCTCACCAACGACATCTGCGGTAGTACCAAGTGCAAGCATCCTTAGAGCAGCCATGCACTTCTGCTTAGCAGAGAAAAAAAGTTGGCTGCAACAATCCCTTGTGAGCTTGAAGTAGTCATCGTGTGCCTCCGCCCCCTCCACAATGCGCAAAGAATGGTTTCCGCATGCGAAAACAGCGACGAAACCATGGATCATCCTGGAAAGTTGGGTTCAGAGCAAAGTAGTCCTTCTGCGGTAGTCGTGCTCCGAACACCCTATCCCGATTGATCACTCTTCTCCCTTTGATTGAGCCCTTAAAGTTGAGAATATGCTCCACTTGCCGGTCCATTTCCTCTTGCATGCTCATGAGCATGACCATATCCACTTCTTCGCCCGAATCTGAGGAGTTGAAGAACTCAACTTGAATCATTTTATCAAGCTCCATCGGTCCATACTCCTTGTCCGACGAAGCATCGGAACTCATCTTTTTCCCTAAAAAAATCACGAAAAATTAGGTCGGACAATGTGTCGAACACATGGAGTGCAAGGGGGAGCTCGGGAGTTGTCGAACGTACCACTGTGGCGTCCGGGCTAGCGACGACGTCCCAGGCGGTGAGGATGGGACAGGAGTGTTGTGCTGGTACTGGTTGCGCTGAGGCTCAGAACGGCTACGGAGTGTGCACGGCGGCGGAGCTGCGAGACGGACGTCGCAGAGGGGGAAGAAGAGAGGAGAGAGGAAATGGATCCGGTAGGTCGAGGGGTGGATTTGGTTCAATTTGCGGTGGGGTAGGGCTTCGGGTTCGACGTGGCGGGCGCACCCCCATATCCGCCCCATATTTCGGCTGTATATGAGGGGTGCCGATCAGCCGAGCGTTCGAGGCCCGTTTAAGGCGCGCGTCTGGGTCGCATTTTCATGGTCGGGCACGTCGACTTTCTGATTGTCTACTACAACAAAGTTTGCCCGGCTTCTATGAGGGAGGGGCCATGACGGCAACGCGCCTCTCGCTGCTTGTAGTCATCACTAGGTGGTCTACAGACCTGAATGTAATTTTTACTTCTACTGTAGTGTTTTTTTACTACATTGATAGTCGATGAATAGATCAGAAAGTTAAAAAAGAAAGAAAAAACGCCGTCGCCATCTTTGATCGCCGCCGTTACCGGTCGCGGTGGAGAGAAAAAGAAAAAGAAGTGAGTGTCTACGACCACCAAACGAAGGAGACAAACGTTCTGCCCGTGCCCTCGTTTTTACCATGGCCATTTTTACCCCGCCACTCACCCAACGCTCTTCCCTCCCTCCTCTTTTCCCTGCCCGTGAAAAAGCGTCTGAACTCTGAATCCCAAGACATCACACCCTCTCTCCTCTACCAGAACGCATCCTCCCTCCCCCTCTCCCAGAAGCAAAAGATTTCTGCGCAGACGCAGGGCACTGTACCGATCGTCTGACCCGCCCTCCCCTCCCTTCCCCTCCTCCCATCGATCGCTCCTGCTCTGCTTTTCTCCGCTGCGCAGCACAACCACCGCCGCCGCCTTGACCGTCTCGAAGCGACCCCTCCTCCAAGGCGGCCAAGACCACCACCCGCTCCTCCTCCGCCTCGCGAATGCCGCCTGCTTGCTCGGGTGCTCTCTCGCGCGTGAGCGGCTAGGGCGAGCGAGGCCAAGAGGGGGCAGATAGGTGGCCCCGGCCGTGCGGCGGCGACATGGGGGAGACGGATTTGGAGGACGTGGTGCTCTCCTGGTCGGTCCAGGAGATCAACGACGACCACCTCTACAGGGGCAAGGTACACCCGCGCCATCCACTCCATCCATTCAGAGGTTATCGCTGCTAGTTACTACTACTTCCGGATGATGATTTCTGCAGCGGGCGCGCGGTTTTGCAAGCGTCACCTTTTTTTCTTTTGAATCTGCGCGTACTCCGGACTCCGGATGATGATTGTTTTGTTCTCCATCCATTCAGAGGTTACCATGGCTGGATCAGCTTTTACGATGGACAAGCTAGCTTAGGAACTCGACAAAAGAAATGGGGGCCAATGGATCGATGGGTCGGATGCGAGTACCTGCATCGGCCGCGACAGATCTGTACGGCACTGGTCGGTGGCGCGTAGGGCCTTGACGGCGACGGGGCATGCCGGCGACGTCTCGCCTTAGTCCTTCCCCTCGGCGACCCGCTCCACATCCCGCAGCTTAGGAGGGGAACACGGGCGGCGGGGACATTTAGCCGCCGACCACAGCCGCCTAGGAAACCGGGGAGGGGCGGCGCCCGCGGTGCTGGCTCCTCCGAGTACGGCGGGGCGCCAAACCATACCGTCCGCAAATACTGCGCGGAGGGTACTCACGGCGACCGGGGTTCGCCGTCGTCCTGTCGCCATAGCGCCGCCATCGGTCGCCCTTTTCCTTTCACCTTTCATTCGGTTCTGTGCGTGGGCCGTCAGACTGCGGGCGAGGAAGGGCGACGATGGCTATTGAAAAAACAAATGATCACGTTAAATTCCACTAATGCCCTTCACTTGTTTTTCGGGGGAACCAGCCCGCGTTTTCGTTAAACAGTGAACTACCGAAACTACCCCTGATCGCAAAATATACTACCAGAAATCTGGAGTAGTATTTCCATATCTGGGCCATCCATACAGAAAAATGAACGGCCAAAATTCATCTGATGCACCGTAAAATGTCTCAAAATCTAACCGTTAGATTGAGAGAAATGAACGGCCTATATAAATTTATGGGTACAGTAAAAGAGCTCGCTGCACGAAGTCCGTGTTGGTCAATATGCTGGAGTGCCGTACCAGCAAGTTTTACCTTGACACCTGCCTGGCATCTAATTCGAGCCCAGATGATGATCTTGATCGTATGGCACACTCATCAGGGCGTTTCATATTTGATACAATTATGACTATGTTGACAAACAAGGATATGCTATGGGAGTGGGTACAGAAGACGTCAACGACTCCTAGTTCATACTCCGAGGTCCTCCTGAGACTAGTGGTCACACTTTATACACTGATCCTAACTCAGGGTCTTGTGTTCAAAAGAATAACTAATGATCTGCGGAATTGCTATGAACTCACAAATACTCTTCAGCGGTGCGGAATCTTTGAGCATTTGCCTTTGGAGTTCTCTGAGAAGATGGTGCATGTTTTGCAAATAAGGCCTCGCACGCCGAGCAACTTCACAAGAGTGCTTGCTGATGCACTGGATGCAGTCGGAGATCCTATGGTAGTTATGGTAGGCACCCAAGCTCCCAGCAATCTGTCGGAACATAAATGCTTATATGATTATTAAGGAGAATTTGTATGATGTTCTGAAGATAATGGCTCTTCTTCGTCCTGGGGAGCCAAGTTGTGTAAAGCAAGAGGCTGCACTGCCAGAAAAATTTGATGTTAACAAAAACGTTCCCAAAGCTGTACAAGATAATAAGGCGGAGAGTAGAGGTGAAATAGATTTAAGTGATGAGAATACCCCCTTCTGGGATAAGTTTGAGACGTTTCAAGTCAACAAGCAAGGGCAGGTAAGTTTCATACGCTGTAATGCTTGTTTTGTTATCTTCCGGTTTAATTTGTCCAATTGTTCGCAACTGCCAAGTTATTCTAAAAGTTAATTTTCTGCAGAAAGATGCAAGGTTCATTGTTCAATTCCTTAGGAGTGCCCTCTCACGGCTGGAGCAAACAGGATTCCAAGAAAAGATTGATGCACAATTGTTGGAAGAGTTCAGGCACATATGCAGCGAGTTTGAAGAACGTTCTGCCAGGTATGCCAATGTTAAATTAGCACCAGCTCTGATCTTGCTAATGGAAGTTGTTGTTGCACCAGCCCTGATCGCCCTGGATGGTCCCCAAATATTCACCATTTGCGGAGGACGGCGAAGACAGCTTGTTTGACTCTAGAGGATCTATACTCAATGTGGCAAGATGGTGAGAAGAAACTGCGGACGATCGTCAGCTTGCTGTGTTCCGAAAGGGCGTCCATGAAAGACGATGGCAGGAGCAGCGATGCCGACGCCCACGTGTGTTCAGACGATGAGCCTGGCGCAGGAGAACCGGCCTCGGCTTCAGCGAAGGTGGCGCAGAAGCAGAGGAGAAAGAAGAAATCCAAGAAAACCAAAGGCCGCGGCAAGAAGTGAGCCGCTGTGGTTTTCCACCTGCAGAACGTTTGCGGGCTGCGTTCCAGGAACTTGTTAGTGTGCTGTCACTGTAATGTGTAAAACCAATGACTGGCGGACGATTTGTTTGCTTGGTATGCTTTGCTTGCCTTGGTGCTGCTACTGACTGCGCGTTTCGTTTCTCCTGGGAATTAAGGATCAGATGGCTCTGACCTCAAGTAGGTCGAGTATGAAAAAAAAAACAAATCTAGTAGTAGAGCTCTTGGAGGTTTCTCTCTTTCTTGCCTGCTCCAGCCTTCGTGGTCACCTGAATTCTCCAATGAGGCGGCGACAGCGCATGTCTGGACCCTGTCATGTCTCGATGTCTGGCTCGGCACTGAGCCACGACTCCTACTCAGAGTAGGAGTCGTACCTCCAAGTAGCCGCCACGGAGAAGGACGATAGCCAATGGAGGTGGCAGCGACTCACCGCAGTGGTGGCTCGCGGATTTTTTTTCGGCGGCAGCGGCGGCGGCAATAACTGTTGAGGGGAATAGGTAGAGGAGGAAGAGGGGATCCCGTGGACGGCATCGGCGACCGCCGAGATCGTGGTGGCGGCTGTCTTCTGCTATCGAGTGGAAAGAAATTAGGAGGGACAGAATCGGCCTGGCGATGAAAACGCCTGATCGCCCCCACCTCGTGAGCCATTAGATCCCACATTGTAGCAGAAGCCGCCTATGTGCAACAATTTTGTACAAGGTGTGTAGAACATAAAGAAAAAACGTCCCAGAATTTAGAACATCTTATACGGTGATTTTTGTGTTTTTGTAGCAAATCACACTCGAGGTTGCGGAGTCTCCGAAAAACATGTGAATCATCATCAACATCAACTTCCATTTTGGGAGACCGGCCTCGTCGCCCAGGCTCGCCGGCATTCAATCCGTTTCATCGGTGCCTCGACAGTGTCGAATCCGGCGGCCTAGGGCCCGTAGCCCTTTGATTTTGGATGGAACCGATATGTGTGAACTTCGTGTGTACGGGCATTCGTGGCCTTTGGCAAGGTGAAACAAGGATTGAGAGGCGAGTGGAAGAAGAATATCAGGGAGAGGTTGACGGGGTGGTTTACCTCCGGTGGCCCTCGCCGAAGGTCGGGTTGGATGACCTAGTGGAAACCCTATCGTCTTTTGATGTTCTTTGGGGAAGTAAGGATCGAGATAGACCTAGGGGGTGAATAGGGACAACTATAAATTTTTCGTTGATTATTAGCATGTTTACTCTATGCGGAATATAAATGTGTGCCTAAACAATTGTTACAGTGAAGTAAACAATCATGTATGATGAATGCAAGGTCAAATGACCAAAATAAACCACAAATAAAGATGCAGGGTTAGAGATAACTCCGGAGATGAGAATGTATACCGATGTCTTGGGGGGGGGGGGGGGTCTCACTAGTAGGAAAAGAGACTTTTACCCCGGTTCATAAGGGCCTTTAGTCCCGGTTCCGGGACTAAAGGGTCGTTACTAATGCCCTATCCCTTTAGTCCCGGTTCTTACACGAACCGGGACTAAAGGCCGTCCACGTGGCCGGTGCGGGGAGCCCAGGCAGGAGGGCCTTTGGTCCCAGTTGGTGCCACCAACCGGGACCAATAGGCAGGGCCTTTTGTCCCGGTTGGTGTCACCAACCGGGACCAATAGGCATCCATGCGTCAGCAGCTGGCAGGAGCTGAGGTTTTTGTTTTTTTTGAAAGGGGTGGTTTAGGGGTTTTGGGGGGTTAATTTAGGTGTTTCATATATTGTGTTAGCTAGCTAATTAATAGAGAGAAGTGTCCTCTCTTATCTCCGTGCTTGGTCGACGCTACGTACTATATACGTATGGAGAGGAGTAGACACGCTAGCTAGTAATCAAATGAAGGAAACAGAGGATCGTCATGAACATATGCATACAGAGAGAAGTGATATCGACCACCTCTCCTTCTCCGAGATATTGGTCGAACAACAAGTTCTCGTATATCTATCCGACACTACCGGCTACATATATACAATAATTATCTCTTACAATATACAATCTCCTAATTAAATTGTAGGAACACAGGGTCCACATAGTATTCTCCGTTTTCAGCGATCACGTGGTCAAGGAAGAATGCCGCCAATTCCTCTTGAATTCCTCGCATACGATCTTCTGCTAGGAGTTCATCCCGCTTCCGAAACATCTAATTTGAAGAAGGGGGTCAATACATATATATATATGAATAAATGAAACTCAACACAAATGATGGTAATAAAATAAAATTATGAATATTATTGCTTACGCACTTCATATTGTTCTTCAGTGTAGCCCGCTCACAGGTCGTGTAGCGGATGGACTCGCAAACGTAGTATCCACAGTAATTATTCCCGGGTTCCTGCCACAACCACTTTACAAGAAATAGAGGTCAATCAAACTGATAAGCAAGCATGCTAAATGGTATTGATGAAACTAGCGCTTGAATCACTAGGAGATGCGCGGAACATGCTACTATAGTACTTACTTTCGGGTGATTAAATTGCAGCTTCTTCGGCAGTCCCGGAGCTTTTGAGGTGAATTTTCTCCAAACCCTGCCAGACAAAGAAAACAATTACTTGATATCAGGAAATGAACAAAGTTGCTGATATGGTGGATAATGATCGATTTAACTTACTTCTCGAGCATTTGAGTCATGTTCGCATAGTCCTGGGGATCTTTTCGTCTCGAGTCTAAGACGGTTACTACTCCCTGCTCAAGCTTAATCTCTAGGAGAATATAGTGGAAGCTGCGCATGCATGCATAAGTCATCAATTACATTACCATAACCTGGACTAATAAGGGAAACCGAATATGCACAAGACAGTAACACTCACTTGAAGTTGTAAGGAAAGAGTATTATATCTTTGTTTTGATTTAATACCAACGATTGTAGCAAGTTGGCCTCGGCTTCTTTGGGATGTTTTTCAACCGTATATGCATCTATGAGATTTGTGTTAATGAACCCAATATCACCGATTTGTCTTTTTCATTCGGCGATCTCAATCTGCATAATATAGTGAGGATAAGTATAAATACATGCAATGAAAGAGCTGACCTATATAGAGAGACTTAATGACAGAAGTAGTACTACTTACAGACAGTAGCAAGTGATCGTTGTTTTATCGAGGGCCTTTTGATTGTAAAACTGGAAGAAATCCTCAAATGGAACATTCAGCAGATCAATTCCAACGAGGTCATGCTCCGGTTTAACTCTCAGCGTCAAAGTATCCATCCCATCAGACTCTCTGCAGGTTTTCATGTACCAATCATGTAGTCTTCGCATCATCGTGCTTAGAGATCTTTCATCTTTGACGAGAGGCTTCCCGTAATGGTATTTGTGTTCGTCCACCTCCATGATTTCATAATGTACATCGTCGGGCAGGTAATCTCCAAGATTGCTATAACCGGGCACCATACTCGGATCATTAGCGACGATGTCTTTTGACACCTTGAGCGGGGGGCACGATTGGTTCGCTTGTTCGCCGAGCTGGGCAATTTTTTTCCCAGCTCGTCGTTCTTTTAACCTTTTATCACTGACAGTACTTCCCGACCGCTCCGCTTCGGCATATGTCTTTGCAAGAATGCGCTCATAGTTGCCTCTCGGCGGAGACTTTGGTGGTTTTGTCAGGGCAGCCAGAGTGCGCTTTGCTTTCACCGGATCTACCTTCTCCTCCGGAGGTGGATGTTTCTTTGCTTTCACCCCTTCAAAGAAGTTCTTCACTTCGGCTCGCACGATCTTCGCGTTCTCCTCCTCGGTCCTCTCGTATGGTAACTTCTCTGGAGTCTTCAGAGAAGGACCGAATCTGTATTGCCTCCCGCCTCTGGCAGCTGTACTGCTAGACGCCGGCAGAGCAGACGGAGCGGCTGCGGCTGTCTTCTTTCCTTGCTTACGAGGCGGAGGAGAAGGACTACGACGCGCCGGAGCAGCCGCAGCGGCGGCGGGTCTCTTCCGCCCTTGCTGACGAGGCGGAGAAGGAGGAGGCTGGCTGCTCTGGCGCGCCGGCGCTGGCGGAGAAGGAGGCGGAGTGCCGCCACGCGCCGGAGAAGGAGGCTGAGTGCCCTGATCACTCGCCGGAGGAGGGGGAGGAGGCGGAGTGCCCTTACTCGCCGGAGCCGTCCAGTTCGGAAGCTTGATGAGCTCCTTCCGCCATAGGCATGGAGTCTTCAGAGCAGAACCCAGCCGAGTCTCCCCTTCACCGGTAGGGTGGTCAAGCTGGAGCTCCTCAAATCCCTCCGTTATTTCATCCACCATCACCCTAGCATATCCTTCTGGAATCGGCCGACAGTGGTAGGTTGCGCCGGGTTCAGGAGGTAAAACAGAGCCAACAGCCGCCTTGACTTTGAAGTTCTGCCATTCCGCCATAAGGTGGCAATGTTGAGACTCCGTGATAGCATCCACGGGGTAGCTAGCAGGAGCCGCATGCTCCAGCTGAAGCAGCTCGGTGGAAGCCACGCTGCTTCTCCGCTGAGATGGCGGTGTAGCTTCGGGGGCAGTTTCGGCATCTCGATTGCCGTCTCGTTCCTCTAGCGACTTGAACCCTTTCGTGCAGCTTCTGAATTTGGATATGCTCCACTTTTTTCCTCCTCTCTTGGCTTTTGTAACGGCACGCGTCCGGAAAACCAGCCTTCCACGGAACGGAGCCTGGCGTGCCTCGTGTCCGTCCAGGGTGCTCAGGATTCCCGAGGGCCATTGTGAGCTCGTCGTTCTCTCTGTCTGGAACGAACGTCCCTTCCTGCGCTCTATCGATATATTGCTGAATCTTCTTGACTGGTATTCTCAAAAGCTCGTTCGTCCAAACGCACCTCCCTGATACAGGGTCCAAGGTTCCGCCAGCCCCGAAGAACCAAGTCCGGCAACGGTCTGTCCAGTTCATTGTCTGTGGTTCGATCCCTTTTTCAAGCAGATCATTCTCAGCCTTGGCCCACTTAGGTCGGGCTTTGAGGTAGCCACCTGACCCCGTGCGATGGTGAAGCTTCTTCTTCGCAGCATTCTTCTTGTTTGTCGCTGACATCTTCTTACTCTTTTCCGATGTCTTGTGGGCCACAAATGCGGGCCAGTGATCTCTGATCTTCTCATACCGGCCGATGAATTCTGGTGTCTCTTCTTTGTCGACAAACGTTTTCAGCTCATTCTTCCACCTCCTGAATAGGTCTGCCATCTTCTTAAGAGCATGAGACTTGATTAATTGCTCTATAACTGGCTTCTCCGGATCCTCCTCTGGCGGTAGGGTGAAATTTGCCTTCAGCTCAGTCCAAAGATCATCTTTCTGCATATCATTGACATAAGACACCTCAGGGTCTTCCTTCTTAGGCTTATACCATTGGTGGATGCTGATCGGGATCTTGTCCCTAACTAGAACCCCGCACTGAGCAGCAAATGCATCCTTTGTCCGGAGGGGTTCAATCGGTTGGCCGTCGCGCGCGATTGCTGTGATCTCAAACCTTTCATCCGAGCGCAACTTTCTCTTCGGGCCTCGTCTCTTTACCGAAGTTGTGCTCGATCCGGAGGGCTAGAAAAAAGAAGAAAGACGAGTGTTAATTAATATGTGTACATACCAAAACAATGAATGCATCAATTAGCTAGTCAGCACAGGCTTAACTAATATATTTACCTGGCCGGACTCTGTTCGGTCACCGGAGCCGTCACCACGGGCTCCTTCTTGCACCAGCATTGGGTCACCGGAGCCATCATAATCATGTCTTTCCTCCTCCACTCTTCGATCACCGTAGCCTGCTTCTTCACCCTGTTCTTCCAGACCATCATTGTCGTTAAGATACGACAAGATATCACCTCCGGCTAAGATTATGTCCCCCAACACCTCTTCTGCTTGCTCATCTCGTCCGTGCTCCATTGTTTCTGCAAATATTACAACATGGCAATTATTACACAAACATGACAGCAGGTGGATATATTAGTGCAAACGTAGACCTAGCTTATTCCGGGTTTGGGGTGGCCTAGGCAACGCTTCAAGGGTAGGGGCGCGGCGGGAGGGGGTAGGAGACCGACATCGTTTTTTTCTAGGGTTTGGGTGTCCTCGAGAGTTTTGGTCGAGCGAGAGGGCCGGGGGGTGCTCCCGTGGTATAAGTTATCACGGTCGAGAGGGGGTATAAATATCGACCGTCCATCATGTCGAAGTTATCTGGGAGGGAGTTATATATATCGACAACGACGACATACATACATGGGAAAATAATGTTATCGGGGAGGGGGTATATCGACCCCCCCACGTGTTGAAGTTATCGGGAGGGGGTTATATCGACAACGACGACATACGTAGATGGGAAAATAATATTATCGGCGGGGAGGGGGTATATCGACCCCCCCTCGTGTTGAAGTTATTGGGAGAGGGGTATATCGACGACAGACCCGATAAAACATAAGAAAACGAAGAAGAAAAAAAAGAGGAGAAGAAGAAAAGGAATAGAGGAGAAGATCGAAGAAAAAAAGAAGAAAAAAAGAGAGGAGAAGAAGAAAGGAATAGAGGAGAGAAGAAGAAAAAAGGAATAATATTTTTCTTCTTTTTTCCTCTTCTTATTTATTTCTCCTCTTTCTTCCTTCTCCTCTTCTTTCTCCTTCTTCCTCTTCTTATTTTCTTTTTTCCTATCCTTCTTTTTCTTCTTCTTCCTTTTCTTCCTAGCTAGATATATAAAACTTTTCTAAAAATGTAACTTTTGCATATATATAAAACTTTTTCTTCTTCTTCCTTCTTTTCCTAAATATATAAAACTTTTCTAAAAATGAAACTAACCTAAAATGGACTAAATCAGAGAACATATATAGATAAAACTTTTCTAAAAATCTATGTTTTGCATACATGAACATATATATACACAGAGAACATACATACATATATACATTTTTCTAAAAATGCAAAAAACAAAAAATCTGAAAAGAGGACATATAATCAGATATACACACATACATATACTCACACATATACATATAATCTGGAAAAAAAATCATATATATGTGAAAAAAATAGGGAGGCAGGGGGCGGCGCCGGCCCGACCAAAGGAGAGGTGCGGCGTGGTCGGGGCAGGGGCAGAAGGCAAGGCGCGCGTCGGGGTAGAGGGCGGCGACGGCGGCGTGGTCGGGGCAGGGGCGACGGCGGCGTGGTCGATCGGGGCAGGGCGAGGCAGAGGCACGACGAGGACCCGCGGCGTGGTCGGGCAGCTGGGGCGACGACGGCGTGGTCGGGGTGGGCCGACGGCGGCGTGGTCGGGGTAGGGGCGGCTGCGTCGACGAGGCAGAGGGCGGCGACGGCGTCGACGGGGCGAGCTCGGGCAGCCTGGCGGCGTCGTCGGGGGGCAACTGCAGAGATGAATCTGAAAAACGCCAAGTGTTTTCTTATATACTCAGAGCATTAGTCCCGGTTCGTGGCACCAACCGGGACCAATGCCCCCCTTTAGTCCCGGTTGGTGCCACCAACCGGGACCAAAGGCCGCCGCTTCCCGCCCTTTGCGCTGCTGAAAAGAGGCCTTTGGTCCCGGTTGGTGGCACCAACCGGGACTAAAGGGGGGCATTGGTCCCGGTTGGTGCCACCAACCGGGACCAAAGGCCCCCTTTAGTCCCGGTTGGTGCCACCAACTGGGACCAAAGGCCTCTTGCTGCCCGCGTCGCGGCCAAAAGTTTAGTCCCACCTCGCTAGTTGAGAGGGGCTCGGAGTGGTTTATAAGCCCCGCTGCGGCTGTTGTCTCGAACTCCTCTGTAGAGCAGGCTTCTGGGCCTAACTTTGGCGCGCTGCCCGTTGAGCCCTCTAGCCCTTCTGGGCATGTATTTGCAAACCCGAGGGTTGGAGGGCCCAGCGGGCAGCGCCCCAACAATTTTTTTTGCTGTCCGCATCGCGGCCAAAAGTTTAGTCCCACCTCACTAGCCGAGGGGCGCCCGCACCAGTTTAAATGCCGCGGCGCGGCTGCTGTTTCGAACTCCTCTCTATAGCAGGCTTCTGGGCCTAACTTTGGCGCGCTGCCCGTTTAGCCTCCTAGCCCTGTATTTGCAAACCTGAGGGTTGGAAGGCTAAGCGGGCAGCGCCCCAACAATTTTTTTTGTTGTATTTAGTTCTTTTGTTTTGTTTCTACTTACAACAAAAAACTTATTTATTTTATTTTGTTTCTAATTAATTATTTATTTTACTTTATGATAATTCTTTTTGCTATTAAAGTTTCTATCAAAAAAAGTTCTTTATGAATTTTTTTTTTGTATTTAGTTTTTTTGTTTTCTTTTTTGCTTTATTTATTTTGTTTTGTTTCTACTTACAACAAAAAACTTATTTGTTTTATTTTATTTTGTTTCTAATTACTTATTTATTTTACTTTATGATAATTCTTTTTGCTATTAAAGTTTCTATCAAAAAAAGTTCTTTATGAAAATTCTTTTTGCTTTTAATGATTTTGAACAGAAAATACTTCGATAATTTTAGTTGCATCAATTTTATATGATTTTAGTTTCAATAATAATAGAGGTTTCTTACAATGTTTTGAACAGAAAATACTTTGTTAATTTTAGTTTCATAAATTTTATTAAAGTTTATTTTATTTTGTCGGAACACAAGAAGTCCGGAGTTGTAATAAGTTATTAAAAATAAAAAAGAGGCGCAATGCTCGTTGATTTGCTTCAAGCCTTTCGGAATAGTGTAGACTGTACTGCACATAGCTCCATGCAGTCTACCTTATTCCTCAAGGCTTGAAGCTAAGCAACGTGAGCATTGCGCCTCTTCTTCATCGTCTCTGCACTCAGGGCTTATAAACCGCTCGTAGTGCCTCTCAGCTAGCGAGGTGGGACTAAAAAACTGCTTAGTAAGAAACTCTAGTACCGGTTCGTGCCACGAACCGGTACTAAAGGTGCTCGTGGGGCCACAGCCTCATTAGTACCGGTTCGTGGCACCAACAGGGACCAAAGGGTGGAATTGGTCCCGGTTCGTGCCACCAACTGGGACCAATGGCCTTGCACAGCGGCGTGGTGGTGAGTTTAGTCCCACGTCGCTAGCTGAGAGAGAGCCGCACCTGTTTATAAGGTGCGGTGCGCCTAAGCTGTCGAGCTCCTCTCTAAAGCAGGCTTACGGGCCTAACCTCTCTGTACATGCCTGTGGGCCTACTGGGCCTTCTGCGGGCCTGAATCCTGGCCCATGGATGGGTTTCTAATCGTATTCAGGCCGTGGTGGCCCAGTAGGTGGCATAATTTTTAATTTTTGGCCTGTTATTTTTCATGCATTTACTAATTATTTTGAGCTATAAGACCCTAAAATTGAAAAGCATTTCAAATGAACTCTGAGAAGGTTGAAAGTTCGCATGGTATCATCATTTCATCCACATAGCATGTGCAAGAAAGTTGAGAGGGTTACGGCAAAAACTAGATGCACTTCTTGTACAAAACGGACAATGGTATCATACTCGTCTATTACAAAGTTGGCATGGTATCATCATAATAGTTGCGGGAGAAAGTCTTCACTTTTTCTTCGCTTGTGTCATTTGCTTATTGCGCCATAACCATGGATAATCTTCATCGTTTATCAGGATGCTTGGGTCAGCCTTGACTTTGAAGGGAGGAATTTCATGAAACTTTTCATAATCTTCAGACATGTCTGTCTTGCCCTCCACTCCCACAATGTCCCTTTTTCCTGAAAGAACTATGTGGCGCTTTGGCTCATCGTATGATGTATTCGCTTCCTTATCTTTTCTTTTCCTCGGTCTGGTAGACATGTCCTTCACATAGATAACCTGTGCCACATCATTGGCTAGGACGAACGGTTCGTCAGTGTACCCAAGATTGTTCAGATCCACTATTGTCATTTCATACTGTGGGTCTACCTGTACCCCGCCTCCTGACAGATTGACCCATTTGCACTTAAACAAAGGGACCTTAAAATCATGTCCGTAGTCAAGTTCCCATATGTCCATTATGTAACCATAATATGTGTCCTTTCCCCTCTCGGTTGCTGCATCAAAGCGGACACCGCTGTTTTGGTTGGTGCTCTTTTGATCTTGGGCGATCGTGTAAAATGTATTCCCATTTATCTCGTATCCTTTGTAAGTCAATACAGTCGAAGATGGTCCCCTGGACAACGAGTACAACTCATCACAAACAGTGGTGTCACCTCTGAGACGTGTTTCCAACCAACTGCTGAAAGTCCTGATGTGTTCACATGTAATCCAGTCGTCACACTGCTCTGGGTGTTTGGAGCGCAGACTGTTCTTGTGTTCATCGACATACGGGGTCACCAAGGTAGAGTTCTGTAGAACTGTGTAGTGTGCTTGAGACCAAGAATATCCGTCCCTGGATATTATTGAGTCCCCCCTCCAAGCGTGCCTTTTCCAGTCAGTCTCCCCTCATACCGCGATTTAGGGAGACCTATCTTCTTAAGGCCAAGAATGAAGTCAACACAAAACCCAATGACATCCTCTGTTTGATGGCCCATGGAGATGCTTCCTTCAGGCCTAGCGCGGTTATGGACATATTTCTTTAGGACTCCCATGAACCTCTCAAAGGGGAACATATTGTGTAGAAATACGGGCCCCAGAATGACAATCTCGTCGACTAGATGAACTAGGACGTGCGTCATGATATTGAAGAAGGATGGTGGGAACACCAGCTCGAAACTGACAAGACATTGCGCCACATCACTCCTTAGCCTTGGTATGATTTCTGGATCGATCACCTTCTGAGAGATTGCATTGAGGAATGCACATAGCTTCACAATGGCTAATCGGACGTTTTCCGGTAGAAGCCCCCTCAATGCAACCGGAAGCAGTTGTGTCATAATCACGTGGCAGTCATGAGACTTTAGGTTCTAGAACTTTTTCTCTGGCATATTTATTATTCCCTTTATATTCGACGAGAAGCCAGTCGGGACCTTCATACTGAGCAGGCATTCAAAGAAGATTTCTTTCTCTTCTTTCGTAAGAGCGTAGCTGGCAGGACCTTCATACTGCTTCGGAGGAACCCTCTTCCTGGGGGGCTCGCCGTCAACATCACCAGGGTCATCTCGTCTGATCTTATACCGCAATGCACCGCATACCGGGCATGCGTTCAGATCCTTGTACGCACAACGGTAGAGGATGCAGTCATTAGGGCATGCATGTATCTTCTGCACCTCCAATCCTAGAGGGCATACGACCTTCTTTGCTGCGTATGTACTGTCGGGCAATTCGTTATCCTTTGGAAGCTTCTTCTTCAATATTTTCAATAGCTTCTCAAATCCTTTGTCAGGCACAACATTCTCTGCCTTCCACTGCAGCAATTCCAGTACGGTACCGAGCTTTGTGTTGCCATCTTCGCAATTGGGGTACAACCCTTTTTTGTGATCCTCTAACATGCGATCGAACTTCAGCTTCTCCTTTTGACTTTCGCATTGCGTCCTTGCATCGACTATGACCCGGCGGAGATCATCATCATCGGGCACTGGTTCCTCTTGACCTTCAGCAGCTTCCCCCCTTGCAGCATCATTGGGCACATCGTCTGGTTCCTCTTGATCTTCAGCAGCTTCCCCCGTTGCAGCATCACCGTATTCAGGGGGCACATAGTTGTCATCGTCCTCTTCTTCTTCGCCGTCTTCCATCATAACCCCTATTTCTCCATGCCTCGTCCAAACATTATAGTGTGGCATGAAACCCTTGTAAAGCAGGTGGGTGTGAAGGATTTTCCGGTCAGAGTAAGACTTCGTATTCTCACATATAGGGCATGGACAACACATAAAACCATTCTGCTTGTTTGCCTTAGCCACTTCGAGAAAATCATGCAAGCCCTTAATGTACTCGGAGGTGTGTCTGTCACCGTACATCCATTGCCGGTTCATCTGCGTGCATTATATATAATTAAGTGTGTCAAAAACCATTACAGAACATCATGAATAGATAATTAAGTGAACAAATTAATAGAAGTTCATCATCACATTAGAACCAAAGTACATACATAGTTCTCATCTAACAACATATATATAGCTCTCCAGAGCATCTAATTAATTAAACCATACATTGAAACTATGTAAAACATTTCAATGCGAAAACAAATGCGATCATAATCGCAACCAAGGTAATAATTGATCCAACGGCATAATGATACCAAGCCTCGGTATGAATGGCATATTTTCTAATCTTTCTAATCTTCAAGCGCATTGCATCCATCTTGATCTTGTGATCATCGACGACATTCGCAACATGCAACTCCAATATCATCTTCTCCTCCTCAATTTTTTTTATTTTTTCCTTCAAGTAATTGTTTTTCTTCTTCAACTAAATTTAACCTCTCGACAATAGGGTCGGTTAGAATTTCCGGTTCAACCACCTCCTAGATAAATAAAACCTATGTCACGTTGGTCGGTATATTTGTCATAAACAATAAATGAACCAAATAGTTATAAAAAGATAATATATACCACATCCGAATCATAGACAGGACGAGGGCCGACGGGGGCGGATACCAAAACCATCGCACTATGTAATAAGAAGGAATAATAAAAGTAACAAAATTAGACAAGTAACTATCTAAAGTAAGAATTTTTTCCTTTCAGAAAGAAGATAAGAACAAGAGGCTCACCATGGTGGTGCTGGCGGCGAGATCGGCGCGGGCGATCGACGGCGGTGAAGACGGGGACGGGACGTGACGGACCGCTAAACCTAGACAAATCTCGGGGAAAATGGAGCTCGGAGGTTGAGTTTCGAGAGGACAAAGATTAACTAGTGTGGCTTAGACATTTCATCGAACACCTCATGTGCATAGGAGGTGAGCTAGAGCACCCAAATGCCCTCCCCTCGCCGGCCAGAAAAAACAGAGCACTCTGGAGTGCTCTGCTGTGGCGATGGGGTATATATAGGGAACTCATTGGTCCCGGTTGGTGGCACCAACCGGGACTAAAGGCCTTTGGTCCCGGTTGGTGCCACGAACCGGGACCAATGCCCCCTTTAGTCCCGGTTGGTGGCACCAATCGGGACCAAAGGCCTTGCGCTGCTCCGCGTCAAAAGTTTAGTCCCACCTCGCTAGTTGAGAGAGCTCGAGAGTGGTTTATAAGCGCTGCTGCGCCCACCCTCTCAAACTCCTCTCAACTGCAGGCTTTCGGGCCTAACTGTTCTCTTTGCCTGTGGGGCCTACTGGGCCTTCTGCGGGCCTGAATCCTGGCCCATGGATGGGTTTCTAGTCGTATTCAGGCCGTGGTGGCCCAGTAGGTGGCATATTTTTTTCCTCTGTTTTGTTCTCTTTTGCTTTATTTGTTTTGTTTTGTTTCTACTTACAACAAAAAACTTATTTATTTTATTTCTAATTACTTATGTATTTTACTTTAATTATTTTATTTTTATTTATTTTACTGCTGCTATTTTTATTTATTTTACTGCTGCTATTTTTACTTAATTTATTAAGGTTTATTTATTGTAGTTGCTATAGTTTATTTTATTTTATTTTATTAAGGTTTACGAGTTGTGGGAGGGACGAGGGGTGGCGACGTGCTGTGGGACACGATGCAGGGGCCGAGGAGGGAATTTAGGGTTAAGTTTTTATACGGGAACGGTTAGACGGGCTTTAGCGGGCTTTCACCGGGCTTGTGGGGTTTTACCAGGTCATCGAGGAGAGTTTCCAAAAATGTCATTAGAAATCCGTCATGGATTAACAGGTTTCTTGTAGTGATATGTCGAGCACAATGAGTGGTGATCCTCCGGCCTCCCACGCGCACGCAGCCGCTGCCACCCTCCCGCTCGCTCGGCGCCGCCGTCGTCACCAGTCCCGGCCATGGCGCCGCCGCTGCCGTCGTGACCCTGAAGACCTATTCATCTTGCCTGAAGGTGATCCTGTGTCAGATCCTCCACTTAACCCGCGTGGACCGGCTCGTGGGTCACTGACAGTGGGTCCCTTGGGCTCACTGGTCAGGTTTGACTAGTCGCCCCTACCTCCTTCCTCCTCTGGCCGAATAGAGGCAGGGCTCCGGCGATCAACGCCGGCGAACGGCGGCTCCTCGCGGGGTCCTAAGGGCGGGGATGGATCCGCTAGGCCGGGGCGGTCCTCCCGGTGGTCGAGGAGGTGGCGGGGATGGAGGGAGTCGCCGGCGGCGAGCTTCGCGGCGGACGGCAGCTTCGGGAGGTTTGGGGCTTTGGCCTACGGTGGTTCCCCGATGCAGCTGAGGGTTTGGGCGGCTTCGCATGGTCGAGGGGAGGAGGATGGTGGTGCTATACGGACGGGGGGGGGGGGGGGGCTCTGGTTGCGACTGAATGGACCGGAGGGCGGCGGCGCCTGTACTGGCCGGAGATGGGGAAGAAGACCCTCCCTGGTCGATTGCCTGCTATGGGGGTGCTAGGTGGGGTGGCTTGAGGTCGCCTGAGGGACTGGACGGACTCGGGGGCTCCTTATATAGGCGGCCGGAGTCGGTTCCAACGGCGGCCGTGGATAAGAACGGCGAACCGCCGTTCTCTAGCCTGCAGGACGTCGTGGCGGCGACGGGCACTAGTGGACGAGCTCGCGGATAAGCTTGGACTGCTCCAGAGGCGAGCTGGCGAGCGGCTGTGGCTCGGGCGGCGCCGTCCATGGCAGGGGCCTGCTGTGGCCGACCGTCGAGCCCCTGAAGACCTATATTCATCTTGCCTGAAGGTGATCCTGTGTCAGATCCTGCACGATACCTCATCACTACAACACGTCGGCGGTGGTGTATGAGGCGTCCATGGCCCTGGTGGCGCCTTCAAGGGAGGACGCATGATCTTCAAGGGAGGACAGGCCATCAGATTCATCCACTTGGTAGCGTCTTTGTTCATCCAGGTTTGACGATTCATCTTTTCATTATCTAGTCTCTCAGGGATGTCAAACGTACCCTCAACAACTAGCGTCAGCATTTATTTTGTTCTGTAGTGAACCCCCTCGATGAATGCATGTCTATTGCCTTGGCTAGAGAAAATTCTACATATCCACATCCCGATAACCAACAAGATAAGTAGCAGCTTTGATATGGAGGCATTTTCCTTCACTGCGTGCTTTTTCTTTGTGCCCTTTACTGTACTGTAGTAGCATTTGCTAAATTGCATTGAGAGAATAGGACGGCACAACAAGCTAGGGCTTCAAGAAAACCAACCAAATTCCTTTTTTTTTGGATCAACCAACCAAATTGCTGTAATAGCACGATCCGCAAGACCTAGAAGGGATCTACACATGACATCGGTGGCTTCTCCTCCGCCTGCTATTTGCCGCTTTGACACTGTTGACAGATCCGAGTTCCACCTGCTAGGCTCGAATGGTAGATGTTACGGGCAACTGTATGTGAATCCCACTCCAAGGGATCGCCCTTCTCTATCCCAGATATGGCGGTTATGGAGTTGATGGCTCGTGTTTTTTTTCTCTTTTGCTTTATTTGTTTTGTTTTGTTTCTACTTACAACAAAAAACTTATTTATTTTATTTCTAATTACTTATGTATTTTACTTTAATTATTTTATTTTTATTTATTTTACTGCTGCTATTTTTATTTATTTTACTGCTGCTATTTTTACTTAATTTATTAAGGTTTATTTATTGTAGTTACTATAGTTTATTTTATTTTATTTTATTAAGGTTTATTTAGTTTTATTTATTTTATTAAGGTTTATTTATTTTATAAATATAAAAAAATGAACGTAGATGCGCTTATAGAGAAAATTAAACCTAAATTCACAGTAAATTTCAATTTATTGTGAATTTAGGTGAAATTCCCTGTATAAGGGCATCTATTTTCACTTTAAGAGAAGCTCAACAAGGCATAGAGGGACGGGCTTATAAACTGGTGTGAGCGCCCTTCGGTTGGCGAGGTGGGACTAAACACTAGCCGCAACTAGGACCAGCCCTTTAGTCCCGGTTTGTGGTATGAACCGGGACTAAAGGGTGGTGGGACAGGAGCGTGGCCCATTGGTCCCGGTTTGTCCCACCAACTGGGACCAAAGGGTCCGGACGAACCGGGACCAATGCCCCCACGAGGCCCGGCAGGCCCCTGGCCGCACGAACCGGGACCAATGCTCACATTAGTCCCGGTTCGTGACTGAACTGGGGCTAATGTGAAAACTGCCCTGTGACCTAAGCCCTGTTTTCTACTAGTGTCTAGTCGTCGTTGTAGGGATGGATGTAACCACGAAGGCACACCAACACCATGAAGGCCCACCATATTCTCCTTGAGGTATAATTAAGAAGACACCGATTTTCAACCACTAGTGGTAGACCTTACTTCACATGACGTTGGAAAAAAATCACAAATCAATATTTCACCGGGGATTCCTATCACCTAGGAGCCTCTAACCCCAAAGAGTAAGAAGATCCACCAAGGAAACAAAGGGGAATCAATTTTTGATTTGGTGGAAACGTCGATTAGACAGTTCTCAAAGAGAAAGAACAATTTGAATTTTAGAGGCATGAGAATCGAGTTGGTGTAGGGTCGAGCTCGGTCCAATATTATTCATAGGGGAGCAATAAAATGATGAGGATGCAATTGTAGAATATTTAAGCCTTATAAAGCGCAACCATTACTCATGTTATCAAGGAAAACATATGTGCAATTTGATTTTAAAAAGATTGACATACAATATTAGGATCTCCTCACGATCCTTAGTGGTGTCTCTGCTTTAATATTGAATCTCATTCGTAAGTTTGTACCAATAATAGTTTACCTTTTCACTTTGATCAACAAACGTGAGTATCTATTTGAGCTTTTAATAGAGGTTTTCTTGTATTGTTATATTTAATCTTAATTAGTTGTTTCAATTTTTTTATGAATAATGATAATATAAATGGAGCGGAACCCAATGGACGTGGTTTAAGGAGTGAGCTGGGGCATGGAGTTACAGGACATGTTAGCCCCTAGTTGTGTTATGTCACTAATGATAGGTGATTAGTGGAACTAATAGTTTAACTAGTGTTCAACGTATGAGTAGTCCTTAGGTGTTGAAAAGAAATAGGGTTGGAGACTCCCCCAAGTAAAAAGAAAAGAAGTGTCCACTTAATTTTTTGTGATTCCTCATTTATTTGAGTCATAGGAAAGGCGCAATATTAATTAAGAGGGTTGAAATGAAGGCGAAAAAAGGTGGGATCATTTATACATATCCTATGATACACATATGACCTTGACAGGTTCAGCTGAGAAAATTTAACACTGAAGCCTAGCCATCACCGTCTCTCTGAAGGTTGGATTGGCCCTAAGGCTCTAGGAAGAGCTCCGAACCATGGTGATTTCTCTTTGTTGGGTCCAGATTTCTTCCCAAATAGTCCTGGACAACTGACTCCCGGATTGCCCTTGAAGTTCAGGCTGAGTATTGGACCCTAAGAACTCCTCTCTGTGTGGCCTGAAATTGATCACGGTTGAACATGGAAATCCTGACACCTGGGCAAAACCTAGAGGCACCGGGTTGGTTGCATAGTGGGAGCAATGGTTGGATTTTCGCGTGAGTTATAAAATCCACCCTTTTGATGATAAGTCAAGTCACTCAAGGCTCGACGCTGTGAATACCATATAGTCGGACCCCTATAGGCTTGGGTGCGGGCCAAGGAACCCATGTGGACTAGAGAAGAGCTTACGATGTGACATGTAAGGAATCCCTATATGTCGTGGAGGAAAGGGCAAATGTGTTGTAATCTAACACCGGTCTAGACTCCCCATGTATGCCTTATTTATCGACTAGGGATCACCATACCATTGCCATATAAGGGGACGGTGACGTAATAGAAGGGAGTCCGCTTTTTATGCAATGAGTAGCCTATAGACCGCACAGAAATTTTTGCAGAACACGTCGAGTTCTTCTAACTCATCGAGCTAATGGCAAGCTCTCATCGTTTTATTGAGAAAAGTTATTCCCTTATAGTAGCATCAACTTTTTCATAGGTGTATACTTAGATAAGTACACATTAGCAGGTTTTTCAAGACTAGTATAATGCTTCTAGGTGACAAGTTATTGAACTATACTTTAGCATTAGCACTGATACCCACAAATGTAGGAGGTGAATTGTAAATCTTTTCTATAAGTAGAGTCGTTGATCCCAATGAGAAGTAAAAATAATTGATTCGTAGAAGTTAACTAGAAATCATTGCAAAAGATTAAAGTGTGGTGGTTGTGTGTTTTGACGGATTGAACAGTTACAAGTACTAAAAGAACAATGAAAGTAAAAGAACCTTAATTCTGCTAAGGGCGACCTGTTTCTTACGTGGATTAAATCATTCTCACAGATGACATGAATATGAGAAAGTTGTTAAGGTCATAATACTTTGTGTTGAGTCTTATTGCTTGAGTGTTGTCATGTGGACAGAGCCTAAGCTTATGTACCCCCTTAGTTGTTGAATACAAGGTGTAAGTGCATCTAGTGCCCCTTAGTGATTTTGATGTATTGAAGACTTATAGGTTAAGGGACCAATGAGTTTGTGAGTGTACACAGGTTTATAAGTCTATGAGGATTTTGATATTTACGATGAAAGTAGACCCCTAAAAATGAATGTCTTCAGCTGAAGACTTTGGTTTTTTTTTAAGACTTTGAAAGTGAAGAAATTGGTATGACCGTGAAGACTTGATATTTATGCGAGGAGTATGAAGCGTGAAGACTTTTGTTTTCGTAGTTTCATTTTCTCTTTCTTGAGTCATAGGAAACACCGTACTGTTAAAGGGGATCGAGGTAAAACTAAGGAAAAGTTTCCAAGTGATGCTCATCTCAAAATCCTACACCTATCCAATCCTTTCGAGTGAAGCCATTGGAAATCTCATACATTTCAGTCAATTTCTTCAATTCTCTGAGGAATTTGTTCTCTGAGGAATTTGTTCTGACTGAGGAGTTAGGAATTCGCCAGTGCGAATTGCCTACAAGTGAGGAACATGATAGCCCTGAGGAATTTGATACTCAAATTTCCGATCGTTGCTGTGCTATGCGCCAGCTGTCCTAAAATATCTACCCACCTAACGGTCATATCATTGAAGGGCATTTATGTCTTATCATGTCAGGCTACTCCCTAGGCTATAAATAGGCATCCCCTACAACCACTAGTTGGTTGGTGCTACCTCTTGAGCATGCATTGGTTTTCCCTTAAAGAGGAAAGGGTGATGCAACAAAGTAGCATAAGTATTTCCCTCAGTTTTTGAGAACCAAGGTATCAATCCAGTAGGAGGTTACACGCAAGTCGCCTCGTACCTACACAAACAAATAGGAACCTTGCAACCAACGCGATTAAGGGGTTGTCAATCCCTTCACGGCCACTTGCAAAAGTGAGATCTGATAGAGATAATAAGATAAATATTTTTGGTATTTTATGATATAGATTGGAAAGTAAAGATTGTAAAATAAAAAACGGAAGAAATAGTAAATTGATAGGAAAATAATATGATGGAAGATAGACCCGGGGGCCATAGGTTTCACTAGTGGCTTCTCTCAAGATAGCATAATTTACGGTGGGTGAACAAATTATTGTCGAGCAATTGATAGAAAAGTGCATAGTTATGAGAATATCTAGGCATGATCATGTATATAGGCATCACGTCCGTGACAAGTAGACCGAAACGTTTCTGCATCTACTACTATTACTCCATACATCGGCCGCTATGCAGCATGCATCTAGAGTATTAAGTTCATAAGAACATAGTAACGCATGAGGCAAGATGACATGATGTAGAGGGATAAACTCAAGCAATATGATATAAACCCCATCTTTTTATCCTCGATGGCAACAATACAATACGTGCCTTGCTGCCCCTGCTGTCACTGGGAAAGGACACCGCAAGATTGAACCCAAAGCTAAACACTTCTCCCATTGCAAGAATGATCAATCCAGCATGCACCTCGGATGTTTTCAGGGTATATGAGTATATATAGGCGAAAGAAGTAGGTCGGTGGAGCCACGAGGGCCCACGAGGGTGGGGGCACGCCTACCCCCCTGGGCGCGCCTCCCTGCCTCGTGGCTTCCTTGACGTCCACTCCAAGTCTCCTGGATTGCGTTTGTTCCAAAAATAACTCTCCCGAAGGTTTCATTCCGTTTGATATTCCTTTTCTGCGAAACACTGAAATAGGCAAAAAAACAGCAATTTGCTCTGGGCCTTCGGTTAATAGGTTACTCCCAAAAATAATATAAAAGTGCATAATAAAGTTCATTAAACATCCAAACAGATAATATAATAGCATGAAACAATAAAAAATCTAACATTCTTAAGAAGTTGCTCCCCACTTACAAGGTATTCTCTTAACATGCAAATGGTCCAACTCAGCATGCCATGCCATCAGATACCAGCCAATCACAAGTCAGCGATTACAGGAAGGGCCCACCATAGGTTGACAAGAAATAATGTGATTAAAATTTAATTTGTTTAACTAATTTCTATTAGCATCAGACTTGCATGTCGTCGCTCTGTTCCAGTCTTAAATTATGGCCGAAGCCCAACAGTGTCAGTTCACAAACAGGCAAGAAATCCCAATCGTTCTGCCACCCACCATCCTTTCCGTTTCCCCTCCCTCTCTCTCTCTCCCTGAATAAAGGACCATTCTTTTCCCTTGGAAATAGATCTCTGCGTGTGGTCCACCCCTCTGGCACGATCGTCGGTCCGCGGCACCTCCCCTCCGCCTCTGCCGGCGCTGCCTCACCTCCTCCCCCGCCACTGTCCTTGGTGACCTCCGTCGAACCTGCTTCGTTTGCCGCTTCCACAGAATGGAAGGCATGGATAGGAGTCTGCAGCATGCGGGGTCGTGGCCTATGTTTGTGGGCGGAATCAAACTGGCCGCTGGAGTCTCTCCTGGAAGGATGCTCTGCCCGGCAACTCAACCATGGAGTGGATGCCGCGCCGGCCAAGTGCCCAGTTGGTGGACAACTTTCTTTTCTCCCTCGAAGGTATGTGCTGATGGTAAAGCAGGGTAGGGCCTCCATTCATAGCCATTGCTTGCAGCAGCACTGGACCAAGCTCGAGTTTTCTTTAGAATTACAGGGTGCTTCACCAGAGAACCAATACAACCTCATGCATATGTCAAAGGAGAGTCGGAGAAATAGTATTGAAAGGCAATTCCCACAACTTCACTAAATTTGTTTTTTTTGTTTTACCATATTCTATCATAAAACGCTTGATTCTGGTGCATTGGTTGTTTCTTCAGGTTACTAATAGCATGGTCTAATCAATTGAGGCCCAACTTTTTTCCTTGAAAAGTATGGATGACTGTTCACTTCATGTTTTCCTTACGGGGGTGAGCACTAGAAAATCTCCTGGCTTACAGTACCAATTCAACAACTCCAAGTGTGCCCACTCCATCAATTGCTCCATTCAAAAGGACTCAGATGCGGAGCATTGATCCGCAGTTTCAAATTCAGAGATCATAGCATTGTTAAGAAACAAAAACAACTGAAGCGGAAGGGTGATGTTCAGAAACTTAGCGGCTGCAAATTCAGATGACCATAGAACAAGAACCAAACACGCTGAAGACACAACAGTTGCAAATTTAAGTTGTACTCCTATTTGGTAAGCTTCATCCTCATGCCCACTAAGAAAGCCCAATCTATTAACTGAGTACTAGCCTATGTTTATTTCATGATTTTCTGATTGCAGGATCTTGCTATCACTGCCATACAAAGTAACTAGATAGGTATCTCTCCAAATATACTAATCCATTTATATTTCTCAAGTTTGTAATTTTTTTATGTGCAACAAGTCAGTGTCTTGGCTAACAGCCTAACACATCCGCCATCACACAGGGAACAGCCAGGGTCATTACCGCCATAATGTTGGGTCCTTCTCCATTGGATGTTTTTAGCCAAGCCCACTGTTTTTGAGCATCAGGCAATGCGTGATGCCGCTGGCCATGTATAACTATGCCCAGTGTAGATTTGCCTAAATGATGCTCTTTAGAGAAGTTTTGGTCACTTTCATATTATCTGTGACAACAAATTTTTGTATCTCCATCTCAGTGTCCACAAGGTTTTCTCGGAAAAAAGGGTGTCACAACTCACAAGGCGTTTGATGAAAGTTAAAGTAGGCTTGCATGTCCGAATTTATATATGCAAACTTTAGGATCCCTCGGTCTCTGCTATAGCTGTTCATAATTTGCATTTTTTTAATAAAAGAAGTTCATCAGGTATGTTCCTAATCCACATTTTGTGTCGTTGATTCTTAGTTATCAATCAGCTATCCACAGCTTGATCTCAGATTCCTTTAATCCATAAGCATATGGTACTGCTGCACAACTATGTACTTAAGCCATGGTCAAGTATTGCTCAAACATATGTTACTTCTCCATAAAATACTTCTCGGGATATATATCGTTGTATAGTTAGTCAATTTTTAACATTGGATTTTTGCCAATTTGGATTCAAAAAAGTTACAAAACTATCTCCTCACCATATACAGCAAGGAAACTCTTTTTTTGCAAGATATGCAACATGTAAATTTATTGCCTTAACATTTTCAGGTTAATTACAGTTCCATATGTTTTATCAAGTGAGCTTTCTCCATGTTAATAAATCTACGTTAAAAATAGAGGTTGCGCCGGACATCAAGTACATGTGAATTTTTCAATTTTCCTTTTGAGGGCAGAAGGGGCCTTAATTCAGAAACTATAGCAGTATAAGTACAGTCTGTAGCAACAACATGAGAGATCTGGTCCAACACATGGGAGCTCCACACACCTTAGATACTGACCTGACGGACATAAGATGCAATCTCGTGGGCTACAAAGATTTGATCTCTTCTGATCTCAAGAATTAAGAAAACGCTGGAATTTTGCTCCCATATCACTACAAATAGCACCAAGCCACGACATGTCCTGCCCTTCGTTCTTGAGAATAAAAACAACGAGCGGTTACTTTAAATGGTGATGGGCAGACCAACATGACCCACATCAAGGCAAGCTCCCTACAAGCACTTCGGAGCTTTAGCTTCCTTTGCATCATGACATCTGACAAGGACTCTATGTGTATATGTATAATTTTGAAATTAGTTACCAAGGTCTACAACTGATTACTGCATATGTTTACTAATTTCGGTTTTCATTCTTTAACGTTCTGACCTGGCTGCATTTTAATGTTGGTTAATTCAAAAATCACTCATCTTCCTACTTAATCTTAATCCAGTGCAGCCTAGAAAGTTCCGCAGCAACGCGCGGGGTATTTTCTAGTTATAGATACGTTGGAGACGTATCAAGCATCTCCAAGCTTAATTCCTGCTCGTGCTCGAGTAGGTAAATGATAAAAACAGAATTTTTGATGTGGAATGCTACCTAGCATAATTCTCAATGTAATTTTTTTTATTGTGGCATGAATGTTCAGATCCGAAAGATTCAAGACGAAAGTTTAATATTGACATAAAAATAATAATACTTCAAGCATACTAACTAAGCAATTATGTCTTCTTAAAATAACATGGCCAAAGAAAGCTTATCCCTACAAAATCATATAGTTTGGCTATGCTTCATTTTCGTCACACAAGAATGCTCTCATCATGCACAACCCCGATGACAAGCCAAGCAATTGTTTCATACTTTAGTAATCTCAAACTTTTTTCAACTTTCACGCAATACATGAGCGTGAGCCATGGACATAGCACTATGGGTGGAATAGAATATAATGATGGGGGTTGTGAGGAGAAGACAAAAAAAGAGAAAGTCTCACATTGACGCGGCTAATCAACGGGCTAGGGAGATGCCCGTCAATTGATGTCAATGCAAGGAGTAGGGGTTGCCATGCAACGGATGCACTAGAGTTATAAATGTATGAAAGCTCAACAAAAGAAACTAAGTGGGACTGCATCTAACTTGCTTGCTCATGAAGACCTAGGACATTTGAGGAAGCCCATTGTTGGAATATACAAGCCAAGTTCTATAATGAAAAATTCTCATTAGTATATGAAAGTGACAAAATAAGAGACTCTCTATCATAAAGATCATGGTGCTACTTTGAAGCACAAGTGTGGAAAAAAAGGATAGTACCATCGTCCCTTTTTATTTCTTTTCTCTTTTTTTGGGCCTTACTTTTTTTTTTCTCTTTTTTTATTTTTTTATTTGGGACAATGCTCTATTAATGATGGTCATCACACTTCTATTTATTTACAACTCAATGATTACAACTCGATACTAGAACAAAATATGACTATATGAATGCCTCCGGAGGTGTACCGGATGGGCAATGAATCAAGAGTGACATTTATGAAAAATTATGCATGGTGGCTTTGCCACATATACGATGTCAACTACATGATCATGCAAAGCAATATGACAATGATGAAGCGTGTCATAATAAATGAAACGGTGGAAAATTGCATGGCAATATATCTCGGAGTGGCTATGGAAATGCTATAATAGGTAGGTATGGTGGCTGTTTTGAGGAAGATATATGGAGGTTTATGTGTGATAGAGCGTATGGTATCACGGGGTTTGGATGCACCGGCGAAGTTTGCACCAACTCTCAAGGTGAGAAAGGGCAATGCACGGTACCGAAGAGGCTAGCAATGATGGAAAGGAGAAAGTGCGTCTAATCCATGGACTCAACATTAGTCATAAAGAACTCACATACTTATTGCAAAAATCTACAAGTCATCAAAAACCAAGCATTACGCGCATGCTCCTAGGGGGATAGATTGGTAGGAAAAGACCATCGCTCGTCCCCGACCGCCACTCATAAGGATGACAATCAAAGAACACCTCATGTTTCAAATTTGTCACACAACGATTACCATACGTGCACGCTACGGGACTTGCAAACTTCAACACAAGTATTTCTCAAATTCACAACTACTCAACTAGCATGACTCTAATATTACCATATTCATATCTCAAAACAATCATCAAGTATCAAACTTCTCATAGTATTCAATGCACTTTTTATGAAAGTTTTTATTATACCCATCTTGGATGCCTATCATATTAGGACTAATTTTATAACCAAAGCAAATTACCATGCTGTTCTAAAGAACTCTCAAAATAATATAACTGAAGCATGAGAGATCAATAATTTCTATAAAATAAAACCACCACTGTGCTCTAAAAGATATAAGTGAAGCACTAGAGCAAAATTATCTAGCTCAAAAGATATAAGTGAAGCACATAGAGTATTCTAATATATTCCAATCCATGTGTGTCTCTCTCAAAAGGTGTGTACAGCAAGGATGATTGTGGTAAACTAAAAAGCAAAGACTCAAATCATACAAGACGCTTCAAGCAAAACACATATCATGTGGTGAATAAAAATATAGCTTCAAGTAAAGTTACCGGTGGACGAAGACGAAAGAGGGGATGCCTTCCGGGGCATCCCCAAGCTTAGGCTTTTGGTTGTCCTTGAATTTTACCTTGGGGTGCCTTGGGCATACCCAAGCTTAGGCTCTTGCCACTCCTTATTCCATAATCCATCAAATATTTACCCAAAAACTTGAAAACTTCACAACACAAAACTCAACAGAAAATCTCATGAGCTCCGTTAGCGAAATAAAACAAACCACCACAATAAGGTACTGTAATGAACTCATTCTTTATTTATATTGGCGTTAAACCTACTGTATTCCAACTTCTCTATGGTTCATACCCCCCTGATACTAGCCATAGATTCATTAAAATAAGCGAACAACACACGAAAAACAGAATCTGTCAAAAACAGAACAGTCTGTAGCAATCTGATTTGTTCGAAAACTTATGGAACTCCAAAACTTCTGAAAAACTAGGAAAACCTGGACAATATGTATATTGATCTACTGCAAAAATAATTAGCAATTTATCACATTCTGGTGAATTTTAACAATTATGTTCGTGAGCGCAAAGTTTCTTTCTTTTCAGCAAGATCAAACAACTATCACCCAAGAAGATCCTATTGGTTCTACTTGGAACAAACACTAATTAAAACATTAAAACACATCTAAGCAGAAGCTAGATGAATTATTTATTACTAAACAGAAACAAAAAGCAAGAAACAAAAATAAAATTGGGTTGCCTCCCAACAAGCGCTATCGTTTAACGCCCCTAATTTTAATGATGCTCACATCAAAGATAAGAATTAAAGCACAAAGAGCGCATCATAGAACACGTGATAAACACATCTAAGTCTAACATACTTCCTATGCATAGGCATTTTATAAGCAAACAAATTATCATAGCAAGCAAAAATTAGCATATGCAAGGAAGAAGAAAGAGACGATAGCAATCTCAACATGACGAGAGGTAATTTAGTAAGATAAAAATTTCTACAACCATATTTTCCTCTCTCATAATAATTACATGTAGGATCATAAGAAAATTCAACAAAATATTATCACATAACATATTCTCAACACGATACACATGCATGCGAAGTTGACACTCTTCCAAAATAGTGGGATTATCATTAACTAAAGTCGTGACCTCTCCAAACCCACTTTTATCAAAAATACCATAAGATTGAACATTCTCCAAATATGTGGGATCTAAAGTTGACACTCTTCCAAACCCACTTTCAATATTATTTCAAACACTATTATCAATCTCATATTTATCATGGGGCTTAAAATAAATTTTCACGATCATAAGAAGAATCACCCCAATCATGATCATTGCAACAAGTAGTAGATATAGCAAAACTAGATCCCCAAGCCTAGGGTTTTGCATATTATTAGCATAATTGACATCAAGAGAATTTATAGTAAAATCATTGCAATCATGCTTTTTATTCAAGGAGCTATCGTGAATCTTTTCATAAATTTCTTCATCACAATTTTCAGATTCACGAATTACAAGCAAAACCTCATAAAGATAATCTAGTGTACTCAACTCACTAGCAATAGGTTCATCATAATTGGATCTCTTAAAGAGATTAGCAAGTGGATGAGGATCCATAAACTTTTAGCAAGCGAAGATGCAAGCAAAAAAGAAGGTACACGGTAACACAAGCAAACAAAAGATCGAACGGAAGAAGGGCGAAGAAAAGGCAAAGGTGAAGTGGGGAAGAGGAAAACAAGAGGGAAATGGCAAATAATGTAATGCGAGGGATAAGAGTTTGTGATGGGTACTTGGTATGTCTTGACTTGACTTGACATGGCGTAAGCCTCCCCTGCAACGGCGCCAGAAATCCTTCTTGCTACCTCTTGAGCATGCGTTGGTTTTCCCTTAAAGAGGAAAGGGTGATGCAACAATGTAGCATAAGTATTTCCCTTTGTTTTTGAGAACCAAGGTATCAATCCAGTAGGAGGTTACACGCAAGTCGCCTCGTACCTACACAAACAAATAAGAACCTCGCAACCAACGCGATAAAGGGGTTGTCAATCCCTTCACGGCCACTTGCAAAAGTGAGATCTGATAGAGATAATAAGATAAATATTTTTGGTATTTTTATGATATAGATTGGAAAGTAAAGATTGCAAAATAAAAAAGGAAGAAATAGTAAATTGATAGGAAAATAATATGATGGAAGATAGACCCGGGGGCCATAGGTTTCACTAGTGGCTTCTCTCAAGACAACATAATTTACGGTGGGTGAACAAATTACTTTCGAGCAATTGATAGAAAAGTGCATAGCTATGAGAATATCTAGGAATGATCATGTATATAGGCATCACATCCGTGACAAGTAGACCGAAACGATTCTGCATCTTCTACTATTACTCCATACATCGGCCGCTATCCAACATGCATCTAGAGTATTAAGTTCATAAGAACAGAGTAACGCATTAGGCAAGATGACATGATGTAGAGGGATAAACTCAAGCAATATGATATAAACCCCATCTTTTTATCCTCGATGGCAACAATACAATACGTGCCTTGCTGTCCCTGCTGTCATTGGGAAAGGACACCGCAAGATTGAACCCAAAGCTAAGCACTTCTCCCATTGCAAGAAAGATCAATCTAGTAGGCCAAACCAAACTGATAATTCGAAGATACTTGCAAAGATATTTAAATCATACATATAAGAATTCAGAGAAGAACCAAATATTGTTCATAGATAATCTTGATCATAAACCCACAATTCATCGGATCTCGACAAACACACCGCAAAAAGAATTACATCGAATGGATCTCCAAGAAGATCGAGGAGAACTTTGTATTGAGATCCAAAGAGAGAGAAGAAGCCATCTAGCTAATAACTATGGACCCGAAGGTCTGTGGTAAACTACCCACACATCGTCGGAGAGGCTATGGTGTTGAAGTAGAAGCCCTCCGTGATCGATTCCCCCTCCCGCGGAGCGCCGGAAAAGGCCCCAAGATGGGATCTCATGGGTACAGAAGGTTGCGGCGGTGGAAATAGGGTTTCGTGGTGCTCACGGATGTTTTCAGGGTATATGAGTATATATAAGCAAAGGAAGTAGGTCGGTGGAACCACGTGGGGCCCACGAGGGTGGGGGGCGTGCCTACCCCCTTGGCGCGCCTCCCTGCCTCATGGCTTCCTCGTTGCTTCCTTGACGTCCACTCCAAGTCTCCTGGATTGCGTTTGTTCCAAAAATAACTCCCCCGAAGGTTTCATTCCGTTTGGATTCCGTTTGATATTCCTTTTCTAAGAAACACTGAAATAGGCAAAAAAAAACAACAATTTGCACTGGGCCTTCGGTTAACAGGTTAGTCCCAAAAATAATATAAAAGTGCATAATAAAGCCCATTAAACATCCAAAACAGATAATATAATAGCATGGAACAATCAAAAATTATAGATACGTTGGAGACGTATCAGTTGGCTGCTCTGAGAGAAACTGACACTTGTCGTTGAGTGCATCCCATCCTCCGAGGACTTTGAGGGAAAATCGTCAAGTGAGGAAAAACCCAAACCCAAACACCTACAAACCCAAAGTGATTGAGCATCACTGAAGAGATTGTTCCTGTGTGGAACCGGCACTTGTTACCTTTGAGGACTGTGCATCCTCGAGACGGTTAGGCGTCATGGTCTAGAGCATCCAAGAGGAAATTGTGGATCGCCGAGTGACCGAGTCTGTGAAGGTTGGGAAGTCACCTGAAGACTTACCACGAGTGATTGGGCGAGGTCTGTGTGATCTTAGCTCAAGGAGAATATGGTGAGGACTGTGTGTCCGGGACTGTGTGTCCTCAGGTTTAAATACCTAGCTGCTCCAACCAGACGTACAACTGTCACAGCAGTTGCAACTGGTCTACCAAATCATCGTCTTCACCAAGCTACTGGTTCTATTTCCTCAACCCTTTCATTTCCTCATTCATGTGTTGATGAACTTGATCGTTACTATTTGAAGACTTTGACTGGAGATTTTCTCAATCTCCTCAATCCTAATTCTTCAGTCACTTTGTATTCAGCCCGCTTATCCTGGTTATACGCTTCCTGTACTCTGTGCTTGTTTTGATTTCATCATGATGATCCTGTTCCTACTCTGTTATGCTTGCATCTGAGTACTTATTCCGCTGCCTGTTGTTCGTAACTTAGGAAATTTCTCACTTGAATTTCCTCAGTGACGAATTTGTAAAAATCGCCTATTCACTCCCCCTCTAGTTGATATAACGCACTTTCACAAGGCCACTTCATTTTTCTTGTCAAATTTTGACTTATAATTTTGGTGAACAAATGTGGGTTATACTATGTCAAAAAAATGTCACCGAAAAGTTCTTTCAAATGTGCATATAACTCACATTTTGTTGGTAAAATTAATGATCAAAGTTAGACGTAAAAATATGAGGTGGCCTTGTATATAAAAATGAAGGGAGTATTACAAAACCATTGACTCACATATACTTATGATTATACCCGTAGTAAGCATGTGCAACTGCTAAGATTAATTAAGACACGTCTAACCATGACTTTAAGCAGCAAAGCCAACAATATCACTGCTACCCAAACATCCTTTGCTCTGTCGCACATAAACAACATGTGACGAAGATCTTCCAGATGGACCTTGAGGACGGGACAAACTGCATGTTTGTCAATATGGTGTGCTCTGCAAGAGTAGAATAACAAGGAATGATGCCATTCAAAGCCCTCCAGGTGAATACATGAGCCTTAGCATGTAAACCTTCATGGTGAAATACCTTGAATGCAAGATACACAAAAGCAAAATAATTGACTTTTAGAATGAACAATACATGTGCTAAAAAGCCACATACTTGTTTTTTTAATTGTAGCCTTCATTTTAACGTATTTCGATATGAAAATTTACACACATGTACATTAACGTATTTTAAAACTGAAAAAGTTTGTTTGAAATTTTCAAATTTGACCTCCATGGAGCTCGGCCTCCATTTGCTATTTTCGCTCACCAGGGGGAGTCATAATTTCCTTTCATGTGAAGGTGGAATCCACTGATCTGAGCAAATATTAAGGACACAAATATTCAGCGAATGTCAGACTTTTATGCATGGCAAACCGGGTGTTTTCATGGCACCCGAGGATTCGAAGTTTAGTTGACAAACATGGAAAATTTGTGTCAATTCATTTTTTGCCATGAAGTTGTCGTGCTTGCAAAATAAATTTGCGATCCCCGTGTCAATATAAATTGCCAGAAAAACATTCGATTCCCATGCCCGACAATCCAACTTCAGATTTTTAACATTTTTGAATACTAAATGGTAGCACCAGTGCTAGGCCTCCAAACAATGCCATGTAGTGTAATATGTTTTCATTACTTACTTTGTGCAACCGAAGAGATTTTTTTCAAGAACACCTTCTAATCTATTCATCTTCAATCATGACAGTACAACCAACACTAGAAATAATAAAAAGGGTTAATTATCCTTTTGGCCTTAGTGGTGTCCATGTGCTCAGTTTTGCCCTCAATTGCAAATCATGCTCAGTTTTGCCCCTAGACTGTGCGCAATGACTATGACGAGGCCAAACGGGCAGTTTTGAGTCCATTCCGTCTGCCGGCGTTAGTGGTAGTGGGTCTGGAGCTTACACGTGGGACCGTGTGGATGTGGGTCGGGAGCTGACATGTGGGACTGTGCAACAAAATCCCCAAATCAATCCTAGGGTTCTAACCGGGCCACTCGACGCCCACTCTATCCCGTCCACGGGATGGCCGCCGCCGCCACCTGCGCTGTCGTGGCTGTCCTGCTCCACCGCTACCTGCTTCGCCCGCCACCTTCCTCCGACGCCACAGGTGGGGCGCCCGCCACCTGCTCGACCCGCGGCGTGGCCTCCTTTCGTGCGCCCGGTCGGAGCACTGATAGGTGGGGGGCTAGTGCACACAGAGGAAGTACGAGGGTGAACCCCAGGGAGAAATGGCGAGAGGCGGCGACCCTGGAGTATCTAGCGAGGCAGGCATCGGGCCGGAGATCCGCCGTGTCCACAACTGGGTTCCTAAGGGGTAAGTCACGCCTCCTGTTTAGATTGAGCTTAGTTGTGCATTTGAACAGTCGATTCGAGTTGGTTTGCCCGGTTAGTGTGGAGTTGCGGTTTGCTTTCTTGGTGCACATTAGAAGGGTCCAATACATATTGAATGCAAAGAATAAGAAGAAATTCCAAGGAGGTTTCGATTATCTGTTGCCAATGGCTTGTAATTGGAGTTTGAGACAATTTGGGGAAGTACTTTGTAGCCAATATCCTTGGGGTTTGCTTGATGAAGTGGAATACAAATACTATGACGGGGAAAAGAAATGGGTGACAGTTAGTAATGATGAAGAGTTGGCTACCATGTTTGCTAGGCATAAGGAGAAAGAGAATTTTGATGTGAGGCTGCAAATTCATGTGCTTGAGCAGGCATTTGGACCTAGGATGTCGGGTGCAACTTCTCGGGCAGAACCAAGTCATCGTAATGACAGCTCTAGCCAGAACAGTATAGTTAGTGCATGGCGACGTGGTGGCTCGACAAGCGTGGGCACCGGCAGTAGGGTCCCACTTGAAGTGGAGCCTGATGCCTACAATCTGGGGTTGATGAAGAGAAGCTATATTATGATGTTATTCAGAATTTACGATGGACACCTCGGGCTGAAAACCAAGATGAGGCTCACATTGCAGTCCGTGTGGATGATGACGCGGTGGGTGAGGACGAAGACCTTGCATCTGTTGAATGGGACCCTTTGAACCCTCATATGGAAAAAGGTACCCTTTTTGCATCAATGAGTGAGTGTAGAAATGCACTTGTGACATACTGCATCAAGGTAGAATGATGCGGAGCATCCTATGGACATCACCATGTCACGAGTCTGTTCGGCGGGTGACACGTGCGACATCTACTTCACATACACAAAGGTGAATCATCTCCTTTACACATGCTCACTTGACACCTTCGAGGATGGTGTACTACTTGACACTCCACTCGTGTGCATGCATAGGTATTGTCGGAAGACTACGGACGAGGAGGAGGAGTGCAAGCGCCAAGGAACAACTACACCATCCGCGAGGGAAGCCTGGAAGTGATACGTCTCCAACGTATCTACAATTTTTGATTGTTCCATGCTATTATATTATGTGTTTTGGATGTTTAATGGGCTTTATTATGCACTTTTATATTATTTTTGGGACTAACCTATTAACCGAAGGCCCAGTGCAAATTGCTATTTTTTTTGCCTATTTCAGTGTTTCGCAGAAAAGGATATCAAACGGAATCCAAACGGAATGAAACCTTCGGGAGAGTTATTTTTGGAACAAACGCAATCCAGGAGACTTGGAGTGGACGTCAAGGAAGCAACGAGGAAGCCATGAGGCAGGGAGGCGCGCCCAGGGGGGTAGGCACGCCCCCCACCCTCGTGGGCCCCTCGTGGCTCCACCGACCTACTTCTTTCGCCTATATATACTCATATACCCTGAAAACATCCGAGAGCACCACGAAACCCTATTTCCACCGCCGCAACCTTCTGTACCTGTGAGATCCCATCTTGGGGCCTTTTTCGGCACTCCGCCAGAGGGGGAATCGATCACGGAGGGCTTCTACATCAACACCATAGCCTCTCCGACGATGTGTGGGTAGTTTACCACAGACCTTCGGGTCCATAGTTATTAGCTAGATGGCTTCTTCTCTCTCTTTGGATCTCAATACAAAGTTCTCCTCGATCTTCTTGGAGATCTATTCGATGTAATTCTTTTTGCGGTGTGTTTGTCGAGATCCGATGAATTGTGGGTTTATGATCAAGATTATCTATGAACAATATTTGGTTCTTCTCTGAATTCTTATATGTATGATTTAAATATCTTTGCAAGTATCTTCGAATTATCAGTTTGGTTTGGCCTACTAGATTGATCTTTCTTGCAATGGGAGAAGTGCTTAGCTTTGGGTTCAATCTTGCGGTGTCCTTTCCCAGTGACAGCAGGGACAGCAAGGCACGTATTGTATTGTTGCCATCGAGGATAAAAAGATGGGGTTTATATCATATTGCTTGAGTTTATCCCTCTACGTCATGTCATCTTGCCTAATGCGTTACTCTGTTCTTATGAACTTAATACTCTAGATGCATGCTGGATAGCGGTGGATGCGTGGAGTAATAGTAGTAGATGCAGAATCGTTTTGGTCTACTTGTCACGGACGTGATGCCTATATACATGATCATTCCTAGATATTCTCATAGCTATGCACTTTTCTATCAATTGCTCGAAAGTAATTTGTTCAACCACCGTAAATTATGCTGTCTTGAGAGAAGCCACTAGTGAAACCTATGGCCCCCGGGTCTATCTTCCATCATATTATTTTCCTATCAATTTACTATTTCTTCCTTTTTTATTTTGCAATCTTTACTTTCCAATCTATATCATAAAATACCAAAAATATTTATCTTATTATCGCTATCAGATCTCACTTTTGCAAGTGGCCGTGAAGGGATTGACAACCCCTTTATCGCGTTGGTTGCAAGGTTCTTATTTCTTTGTGTAGGTACGAGGCGACTTGCGTGTAACCTCCTACTGGATTGATACCTTGGTTCTCAAAAACTGAGGGAAATACTTATGCTACTTTGCTGCATCACCCTTTCCTCTTCAAGGGAAAACCAACGCATGCTCAAGGGGTAGCAAGAAGGATTTCTGGCGCCGTTGCCGGGGAGGCTTACGCCAAGTCAAGTCAAGTCAAGACATACCAAGTACCCATCACAAACTCTTATCCCTCGCATTACATTATTTGCCATTTGCCTCTCGTTTTCCTCTCTCCCACTTCACCCTTGCTGTTTTATTCGCCTTCTTTTTCCGTTCGTCTCTTTTCGCTTGCTTCTTGTGTGCTTATGTGTTGGATTGTGTGTCACGATGGCTCAAGACAATACTAAATTGTGTGACTTTTCCGATACCAACAACAATGATTTTCTTAGCACTCCGATTGCTCCTCTTACCGATGCCGAATCTTGTGAAATTAATGCCGCTTTGTTGAATCTTGTCATGAAAGATCAATTCTCTGGCCTTCCTAGTGAAGATGCCGCTACACATCTAAACAACTTTGTTGATTTGTGTGATATGCAAAATAAGAAAGATGTGGATAATGATATTGTTAAATTGAAGCTATTTCTGTTTTCACTTAGAGATCATGCTAAAACTTGGTTTTCGTCTTTGCCTAAAAATAGTTGATTCATGGAATAAGTGCAAAAATGCTTTTATCCCTAAGTATTTTCCCCCGCTAAGATAATCTCTCTTAGAAACGATATTATGAATTTTAAGCAACTTGATCATGAGCATGTTGCACAAGCTTGGGAGAGGATGAAATTAATGATACGTAATTGCCCTACTCATGGTTTGAATTTATGGATGAGCATACAATTTTTTTAATGTTGGATTGAATTTTGCTTCTAGAAATCTTTGAGATTCGGCTGCGGGAGGCAGTTGTATGGAAATCACTTTAGGAGAAGCTACTAAACTCCTCGATAATATTATGGTTAATTATTCTCAATGGCACACCGAAAGATCTACTAGTAAAAAGGTTCATGCGATAGAAGAGATTAATGTTTTGTGTGGAAAGATGGATGAACTTATGAAATTGTTTGCTAATAAGAGTGCTCCTATTGATCCTAATGATATGCCTTTGTCTACTTTGATTGAGAATAATAATGAATCTATGGATGTTAATTTTGTTGGTAGGAACAATTTTGGTAACAACGCGTGTAGAGGTAATTTTAATCCTAGTCCATTTCCTAGTAATTCCTCTAATAATTATGGTAATTCCTACAACAACTCTTATGGAAATTATAATAAGATGCCCTCTGATTCTGAGACTAGTGTTAAAGAATTTATTAGTTCGCAAAAGAATTTCAATGCTTTGCTTGAAGAAAAATTGCCCAAAATTGATGAGTTGGCTAGGAACGTGGATAGTATTTCTCTTGATGTTGATTCTTTGAAACTTATATCTATTCCACCTAAGCATGATATCAATGAGTCTCTCAAATCTATGAGAATTTCCATTGATGAGTGCAAAGAAAGAACCGCTAGGATGCACGCTAAAAAAGATTGCTTTATGAAAGCGTGTTCTTCTAGTTTTCATGATAATAATGATGAAGATCTAAAAGTTATTGATGTGTCTCCTATTAAATCATTGTTTTGCAATATGAATCTTGATAAAGATGGGACTGGAGATGAGTCAACTTTAGTTAAGAGGCATCCCAATGATTCGGAGTTTTTAGATCTCGATGCAAAAATTGGTAAAAGTGGGATTGAAGAGGTCAAAAATTTAGGTAGCAATGAACCCACTATTTTGGATTTTAAGGAATTTAATTATGATAATTGTTCTTTAATAGATTGTATTTCCTTGTTGCAAGCCGTGTTAAATTCTCCTCATGCTTATAGTCAAAATAAAGCTTTTACCAAACATATCGTTGATGCTCTAATGCAATCCTATGAAGAAAAGTTTGAATTGGAAGTTTCTATCCCTAGAAAACTTTATGATGAGTGGGAACCTACTATTAAAATTAAGATTATAGATCATGAATGCTATGCTTTGTGTGATTTGGGTGCTAGTGTTTCCACGATTCCAAAAACTTTGTGTGATGTGTTAGGTTTTCGTGAATTTGATGATTGTTCTATAAATTTGCATCTTGCAGATTCCACCATTAAGAAAGCTATGGAAGGATTAATGATGTTCTTATTGTTGCAAATAGGAATTATGTGCCCGTAGATTTCATTGTTCTTGATATTGATTGCAATCCTACATGTCCTATTATTCTTGGTAGACCTTTCCTTAGAACGATTGGTGCAATTATTGATATGAAAGAAGGAAATATTAGATTCCAATTTCCGTCAAGGAAAGGCATGGAACACTTTCCTAGAAAGAAAATTAAATTACCTTATGAATCTATTATGAGAGCCACTTATGGATTGCATACCAAAGATGGCAATACGTAGATCTATTCTTGTTTTTATGCCTAGCTACGGGCGTCAAACGATAGCGCTTGTTGGGAGGTAACCCAATTTTATTTTTGTTTCTTCTTAGTAATAAATAATTCATCTAGATTCTGTTTAGATGTGTTTTTATGTTTTAATTAGTGTTTGTGCCAAGTAGAACCAATAGGATCTTCTTGGGTGATAGTTGTTTGATCTTGCTGAAAAAGACAGAAACTTTGCGCTCACGAAAATAATTGTTAAAATTCACCAGAATGTGATAAATTGCTAATTCGTTTTGCAGTAGATCAATATACAAATTTTCCAGGTTGTCCTAGTTTTTCATAATTTTTGGAGTTCCAGAAGTATTCGAACAAATCAGATTGCTACAGACTGTTCTGTTTTTCGTGTGTTGTTTGCTTATTTTAATGAATCTATGGCTAGTATCGGGGGGGGGGGGGTATGAACCATAGAGAAGTTGGAATACAGTAGGTTTAGCACCAATATAAATAAATAATGAGTTCATTACAGTACCTTATTGTGGTGGTTTGTTTTATTTCGCTAACGGAGCTCATGAGATTTTCTGTTGAGTTTTGTGTTGTGAAGTTTTCAAGTTTTTGGGTAAAGATTTGATGGATTATGAAATAAGGAGTGGCAAGATCCTAAGCTTGGGGATTCCCAAGGCACCCCAAGGTAAAATTCAAGGACAACCAAAAGCCTAAGCTTGGGGATGCCCCGAAAGGCATCCCCTCTTTCGTCTTCGTCCATCGGTAACTTTACTTGAGGCTATACTTTTATTCACCACATGATATGTGTTTTTCTTGGAGCGTCTTGTACGATTTGAGTCTTTGATTTTTAGTTTACCACAATCATCCTTGCTGTACACACCTTTTGGAGAGACACACATGGATCGGAATTTATTAGAATACTCTATGTGCATCTTTTGAGCTATATAATTTCGCTCTAGTGCTTCACTTATATCTTTTAGATCACGGTGGTGGTTTTATTTTATAGAAATTATTGATCTCTCATGCTTCACTTATATTATTTTGAGAGTTCTTTAGAACATCATGGTAATTTGCTTTGGTTATAAAATTAGTCCTAATATGATAGGCATCCAAGATGGGTATAATAAAAACTTTCATAAAAAGTGCATTGAATACTATGAGAAGTTCGATACTTGATGATTGTTTTGAGATGTGAAGATGGTAATATTAGAGTCATGCTAGTTGAGTAGTTGTGAATTTGAGAAATACTTGTATTGAAGTTTGCAAGTCCCGTAGCATGCACGTATGGTAACCGTTGTGTGCCAAATTTGAAACATGAGGTGTTCTTTGATTGTCATCCTTATGACTGGCGGTCGGGGACGAGCGATGGTCTTTTCCTACCAATCTACCCCCCTAGGAGCATGCGCATAATGCTTGGTTTTTGATGACTTGTAGATTTTTTCAATAAGTATGTGAGTTCTTTATGACTAATGTTGTGTCCATGGATTATACGCACTTTCACCTTTCCAGCATTGCTAGCCTCTCAGTACCGTGGATTGCCCTTTCTTACCTTGAGAGTTGGTGCAAACTTCGCTGGTGCATCCAAACCCCGTGATACGATACGCTCTATCACACATAAACCTCCTTATATCTTCCTCAAAACAGCCACCATACCTACCTATTATGGCATTTCCATAGCCATTCCGAGATATATTGACATGCAACTTTCCACCGTTTCATTTATTATGACACCCTTCATCATCGTCATATTGCTTTGCATGATCATGTAGTTGACATCGTATATGTGGCAAAGCCACCATGCATAATTTTTCATACATGTCACTCTTGATTCATTGCCCATCCCGGTACACCGCCGGAGGCATTCATATAGAGTCATATTTTGTTCTAGTATCAAGTTGTAATCATTGAATTGTAAATAAATAGAAATGTGTTGATCATCATTAATAGAGCATTGTCCCAAATAAAAAAAGGAAAAAAAGAAAAAAAAGAGTAAGGCCAAAAAAAGAAGAAAGGCCGAAAAAAGAGAAAAGAAATAAAAAGGGACAATGCTACTATCCTTTTTTCCACACTTGTGCTTCAAAGTAGCACCATGATCTTTATGATAGAGAGTCTCTTGTTTTGTCACTTTCATATACTAGTGGGAATTTTTCATTATATAACTTGGCTTGTATATTCCAACAATGGGCTCCCTCAAATGCCCTAGGTCTTCGTGAGCAAGCAAGTTGGATGCACTCCCACTTAGTTTTTTGTCGAGCTTTCATACATTTATAGCTCTAGTGCATCCGTTGCATGGCAATCCCTACTCCTTGCATTGACATCAATTGATGGGCATCTACCTAGCCCGTTGATTAGCCACGTCAATGTGAGACTTTCTCCTTTTTCGTCTTCTCCTCACAACCCCCATCATTATATTCTATTCCACCCATAGTGCTATGTCCATGGCTCACGCTCATGTATTGCGTGAAAGTTGAAAAAAGTTTGAGATTACTAAAGTATGAAACAATTGCTTGGATTGTCATCGGGGTTGTGCATGATGAGAGCATTCTTGTGTGACGAAATGAAGCATAGCCAAACTATATGATTTTGTAGGGATAAGCTTTCTTTGGCCATGTTATTTTCAGAAGACATAATTGCTTAGTTAGTATGCTTGAAGTATTATTATTTTTATGTCAATATTAAATGTTTGTCTTGAATTTTTCGGATCTGAACATTCAGGCCACAATAAAGAGAATTACTTAGAAAATTATGTTAGGTAGCATTCCACATAAAAAATTCTATTTTTATCATTTTCCTACTCGAGGACGAGCAGGAATTAAGCTTGGGGATGCTTGATACGTTTCCAACGTATCTATAATTTTTTATTGTTCCATGCTATTATATTATCTGTTTTGGATGTTTAATGGGCTTTGTTATGCACTTTTATATTATTTTTGGGACTAACCTATTAACCGAAGGCCCAATGCAAATTGCTGTTTTTTTGCCTATTTCAGTGTTTCGCAGAAAAGGAATATCAAACTGAATCCAAACGGAATGAAACCTTCGGGAGAGTTATTTTTGGAACAAACGCGATCCAGGAGACTTGGAGTGGACGTCAAGGAAGCAACGAGGAAGCCACGAGGCAGGGAGGCGCGCCCAGGGGGGTAGGCGCGCCCCCACCCTCGTGGGCCCCTCGTGGCTCCACCGACCTACTTCTTTTGCCTATATATACTCATATACCCTAAAAACATCCGAGAGCAGCACGAAACCCTATTTCCGCCGCCGCAACCTTCTGTACCCGTGAGATCCCATCTTGGGGCCTTTTCCGGCGCTCTGCCGGAGGGGGAATCGATCACGGAGGGCTTCTACATCAACACCATAGCCTCTCCGACGATGTGTGAGTAGTTTACCATAGACCTTCGGGTCCATAGTTATTAGCTAGATGACTTATTCTCTCTCTTTGGATCTCAATACAAAGTTCTCCTCGATCTTCTTGGAGATCTATTCGATGTAATTCTTTTTGCGCTGTGTTTGTCGAGATCCGATGAATTGTGGGTTTATGATCAAGATTATCTATGAACAATATTTGGTTCTTCTCTGAATTCTTATATGTATGATTTAATTATCTTTCCAAGTCTCTTCGAATTATCAATTTGGTTTGGCCTACTAGATTGATCTTTCTTGCAATGGGAGAAGTGCTTAGCTTTGGGTTCAATCTTGCGGTGTCTTTTCCCAGTGACAGCAGGGGCAGCAAGGCACGTATTGTATTGTTGCCATCGATGATAAAAGGATGGGTTTTATATCATATTGCTTGAGTTTATCCCTCTACATCATGTCATTTTTCCTAATGCACTACAAAAAAATACACTTCCGTGATGATACGTATTTGTCACAGTAGGTTGCGTTTTTTGTCATGCATGTATATCCATGACAAATTTATGACAGAATCAAGATAGTCATACCTGTGCTGTCGTAGAAGTGTTCCATGACATTACCAAAATTATCATCACGGAAGTGTCCACTTCCATGACGATAAATCGCGCGTCACAGAAGTGCTTTCGTCAAGGGTGACCGACACGTGGCATCCACCGTAATGGAACGCCGTTAAGCTATCGGGTCGGGTTTTGGATCCGATAACCCATTAACAGCCCCGACCAATGGGAATTTTCCACGTGTAAAATCATCATTGGCTGGAGGAAACACGTGTCAGCTCATCGTTGGGACAGATGTCATCCACTCATTGGACAGAAGGCGCCTATGATACGTCGACACGTGGCACGGCCCAACAGAGGCCCATTCCTGTGAAAAGGCCGGCCCGTTTGACTTGGTCAAAATGTGCCGGGCCGGCCCATGGAAAGCCTGTTAATGGCCTGTTCGCATATAGCCCATTTACAGCCCGCTAACCCAAGGCCCGTTACGCCCTATCCGAGTTAGGCCCAGTAGCGTCATCTGGGCCATCCAATATGATTCCAGCCCATTTTCACTTCTGGCCCATGTATGGCCCATGACGTCTTTCGGCCCATATGAGGCCCTATGTAACTCTTGGCCTATTAACGGCCCGTGGTGAAACTCGCCCGTAATGAACAGTGTATCACTTTACACCCATTAACGGCCTATGGTGAAACTGGCCCATAATGAATAGTGTATCACTTTATACCCATTAACGGCCCGTTATTCCGTTGGGTCGTTTCCAGCCCATGTTATCTTTCAGCCTTCTCAGAGCCCATTTATTCTTGGGCTCATTTCCAGCATTCGTTTACTTACGTCCTGTTACTGTCATTTTCTGCTCGTGGGCCAAATTCAGCCCGTGGTTACAGTCGGCCCGTTTGTGGTCCGTTAATACGTTGGGCCATTTTCATAGCGTCATCAAATACGGCCTATTAACGATGGCCCGTTATGGTTGGCCCATGAACGGACGATTCCAACTCTAGCCCGTTTACGGCCATAATGCGGCCTGTTATTGTCCCATGTTTGGCCAATCAATCATACGGCCCGTATAAGGCCCATTGATGATACAACCCGTAGAAGGCCCATTGTTTCTACGGCCCGTAGAAGGCCTACTGTTTCTACGGCCCGTAGAAGGCCCACTGTTTCTACGGCCCGTAGGAGGCCCAGTGTCACTATAGTAAATATTAGCCCATGGTTATTGTGGCCTAGTTTAAAAAAATAGGTTATTGCAGCCACTAGCAAACCGTAGAAAAAGAACTGCACTGACTACAAGCAAACAAATAAACAAGACAACAAGGAAATAAATAAGCAAGCAACTTATGCTAGGCTATCACGGCTATTACACATATTACATCCACTGGGCATCAAAGTTCGCCACCAGTGCAAATATAGGGAACAAAGCAGCATATAAACGCCGCAGCAAAACAAGTCCAGAACTGAAACCACTTCAGAAGAGTTCAAGAAACAATATCCTGGGTACCCATAATGCTGGCAAGATGCTTAGCAAGCTTATTAACTTTCTCTTGTTTGGCGCTTAAATCCTCCAGCGCTTGCTGTTGCACAAGAAAGTACGCATCTGAATTCTGCAGGGACTTCCTCAGTCCTTCGGCTTCTTGCCGCAGCATAGCTGACTGATGCCTTTTAGCTTGTAGCTGAGACTGAAGAAGCCGAAGTCATTCAGGCAGCGAGTTCGAAGAGCTTGTGCCAGCGGTACTGGCCAGTAACTCGAACACTACATCAACGCAGGACTGTGGGGTTTTCTCACTGTCTACAAGATCATTTTTATCACCTTTCTTGGAGACCAACAGGGTTTTCTCACTATCTTGAACCTTATCTGCATTACTTTCTCTACCATTGCATAGTGGGGGTGCTCTTCTCTAATATTCTGTTTGCATACTACAAGAGAAACAAGCAGACACATCACAGGTTTAGCTTGTAGTATACGAAACTCATTTTGGTAAACCGGTTCAGTAGTAAGGTGGACAGGATAACAACATGAAACAAACATATATCTATGTACTATGGTCACTGTATTGTCCATATCATTCTAGTTTATGTTCCCTAATCAAGATAGAGACACAATTCAACTCATATATTTTTAAGACACAGCAGCATAGACAGAATATAAGTGTGATTAACTACACAACATTGGCATCACTTGTAATGTGCATCACATGAGAACATAACTGTTTATACAACTTAAACTGAAATCAACATAGAGCAACAAGTTAGAACAGCAATCCAGTTAAAGAAATAGGTTATAAACATACCTGTTGCACCATTGGAGTTTCAATTGGATCCTTCAAATTCGAAAGTAGTTGGTATGAGTAAATACAGTGATGCAACAACAAAGGAGTATGGACCATAGCTACGGAATCTGACCTGAGAACAGTTGCTCTTCTGCTTTAAACGTGGAGTTTGGGTTAGCTGTGGTGGTCTTTGTGCTTTGGGCACTGCAGTAGCTTTACAAACTGCTCGTGTGGGGGTACTCTGTGGTGGACATGGTGCTTTGTCAACTATAAGTGGGTTACTATCCGCTGGGGTTGCGGTTAGATGGGTTGTAGCTGGTTCTCTGCCCAATGGTGTAAGTGTGCAATCTGGAAGAGTCTCGATTATGTGTGGTGGGGCTAGTTTGTGGGCCAGTACAACCATGGTTCTATCTGCATCGACGGGTAGCACTGTCTTTTGTGAAGAACGGGTTTTTGCTCCCTTAGATACTGCCATCACCCCCTCCAATTCAAATGGCTGATAAACAAGAAAATAAATTGAACGTACAGACATTATATGATAGACAGATGTGGTAATTCACATATATGTTGTCTAACCAAACAGGATAGCATGACACAATTTCACATATATGATGCCTAACTAAACAGGATAGCATGACACAGTTTCAGATATATGATGGATAACTTAACAGGATATAATGGCATAATTCAACATATGATGAGTACCTAAACAGGATGACATGACAAAACTATATGATGTCTTTCTAAAATAGGTTCGGATGAAATAATTCACATACATGTTGTCTAAGTATACATGATGGCATGATATAATTGACATAATTGATTCATATACTAAGCAGCTGGAACTCGCATGTATGATCTCTAAACTAAGCAGATAGAATTCAATATTGTGCATATGATGTCTAAATTAAGCAATGCACGACACCATATGCATCATATGAGAAATATAAACATTGTAACTTAGAGCATACACCTCAGTGGGATACAGGACTGGTCATCTGTGTCTGAATCCTCCTCTGAGGAGCTCCCTGTAACCATCGAGATATATGCTTCGACAGGTACCATTGCCTACTCTAAAGACCTTGTTTTCACTCCAGATTTTTCCATAACCGGCTCAAATGGCTGATACACATGAAGAGTAGTTCCATATACACAGATTTTCGACAAATGGAATACGTAATGAAAAAAAGATGGCATGAGATAATTCACATATATGATGCCTGGCTCCATGGCGGTGCATAATTCACATATATGATAACTGGCTGAAAAACATGGCATTGCATAATTCACATATCTGATATAGAAAGCAAACAGGAGGCATTCACACAAAGCATGTCCAATCTAAGCAGATGGCATGGCAATGCAAGACACCATATGCATGATATGAGCAATATAACCCAGCCAAGTTAGA